>NC_056743.1:725523172-725823172 GCF_019279795.1 Protopterus annectens
AGATGTACAAGGCAGTGGAATACTAGGATGAGGGATAGAGTGGGTATCCTGCTCCTGAATGTATTGCCTGGGCTGGAGCCAGAAAGAGGTCGGCCACCACTGTGGACTGATGACACAGCAGTGCCAGGCAGTTGTGTAACTCTGTAAGCCACACAAAGACCTTCAACAGGTGGCCAATGCAGACTTCAAACAGAAAATCCACAGACTCCCATCACTTATTCCAACTCATGCAAGTTGATAAACTGTGATCCCCTGGCAGCATCACTAGAAGGAACACTAGTATTGTCCTCCTCTGAGCAACTACCAAAGGCTAATGGAGATGCACGAACTACAGAATGAACTGGCACCTCACCTAAGTACCATGTTCGATAATAGCCTCACTTCAGGCTTTGTGCAAACTGAATGGCACACAGCGATGGTTATCCCACTCCACAAAGGGGGCACCACCACGGAACCCAGAAACTACGACCCCATTAGCCTGATGAGCCTGGTCTGCAAGACCATGGAATGTATCATCTTGGAGTTTATAAACAAGGACATAGGTAACCTCCAAACTCTGGACCCCACTCAGTTTGGGTTAGTAAAAGGTAGGTCATGTTTCCTAAACCTGATTGACTTCTTTGAAGCAGTCACCAGAGCTGTGGACGAGGGTAAGGTGGTGCACACAGCCTATCTTGACCTCGCCAAGGCTTTCGACACCATCCCCCACTCTGGAATTATAGATAAATCCCTATGTCACAAGATGGGTGGCCAACTGGCTCACTGACAGAACTCACACAGTGAAAGTAGCCGACTCCAGATCTAACTTCAGACCAGTGACAAATGGAATACCACAGGGCTCAGTCCTGGGTCCTTTCCTGTTTGGCATCTGCTTCTCAGACATCCAGGCTAATGCAGCAGGCCTTTGGCTAACGAAGTTTGCAGAAGACTGCAAACTAGGTGCCATAATAGAATTGCCTAATGATGTGGACATTCTACTAAGGGTCCTCACTGAGACTGATGTTTGGTGTCAAAGTCATCACCTCAAGCTCAATGCCAAGAAGAGCACTGTCATCCCCTTTAGGAAAAACACTGTACCCATGAACTACCACATAGGTGGTAGCCTACTAAACACTGAAAGTGTGATAAGAGACCTTAGGACACAGGTGGACAGTAGTCTCTCCTTTGATAATCACATTGCCACAGTAGTCAGGAAATCTGTATCTACATGGCACACCTCATCACAAAGGGGTTCACCTCCAGAAAAAAAGAGGTCACTGTTCCTCTCTACTCATCCCTCATCAGACTCATTATAGAGTACAATGCCCCATTTGGCATGTACCTCGCAAGACATTTACAACAACTAGAAAGGCCACATAAATACCTCACTAAGAGGATTACCAGCCTGAAATGGATGCCATATGCAGACCATCTAAAAAAACTCCAGCTCTACTCAGTAACTTATCGCCTACTCAGAGGTGACCGCTGCCTAACATACAAAGCCACATCATGCCCAGTATCTGCTGGACATGCTACACTTAAAGAAACCCCAGTCCCTAAAAGCCACACGCTCCAGGGACCTAAACCTTGCCACCACAATAAACAGAACATGCTGGAGGGATAGATTTCTGTCCCAGAGACTTCCCATGCTCTGGAACAGACTACCCATTCATGTCAAGCAAAACTCCACATTAGCCCATTAGCCCTCTTTAAGAAAAATCTCGACAATTGGATGGGAAATAGGAAATTCACCCTGGGGGTCCCTTCTGTGTCTGCTAGATAGGGGCTCAAAAAAATAACCTTCTTGGGTGGCGAAAGCCAGGGAACTTTTTTGGCTAGGCTTATATAGGCCCCAGGTCCAATACCCTAGTACCTACCTATGAACCTATTAACCTATGTTGTCAGGACCTCCATCATCCAATGAAGAGGTATGCCTGGATGCAGATGATGTTCCTGCAGAAGGATGGGGCCACCACTGGTGACTGGTTTTTTGCTAGAGGTGAAGTCACCCACTTTGGCAGTATGCATCCTGACAGTGAACCAGTTGACTACCCATCTGGTAATGTAGGGGTTAATTTGCAATTCAAAGGCTCAATCACAATACCAACAGATTGCCAGGCACCCAGTATTACTGCTGCACAGGTTAAAACAGCACTGTCCAATGCCAAGAATACAGCTTCTATGGGACCTGACAATATCCCTGGGTGTGTCCTACATGAACTCAGAGTGAACGTGCACCTCACCTGTGTGCCTCACCTCAGGCTTTGTCCCTACTGAATGGTGCACTGCTACAGTCATCCCTCTCCACAAAGGAGGAGCCACTACAGACCCTGGGAACTATCACCCCATTAGCCTGATGAATCTGATATGCAAAGCTATGGAAAGCATCATCATGGATCTAATAAACAAGGCTATAGGGAATTTCCAAACTCTGGATCCCACACAGTTTGGTTTTGTGAAGGGTAGATCATGCCTGCTCAACCTGGTTGACTTCCTTGAGTCAGTCACCAAAGTTGTGGATGAAGGCAAGGTGATTCATACAGCCTACCTTGATCTGGCCAAGGCCTTTGATACCATTCTCCACTCAGAAATCACAGAAAAACTCACTAAGCTAGGCATCAACCCCTATATCACTAGGTGGGTTGCAAACTGGCTCACAGATAGAACCCACAGTGTGAAAGTAGCTGACTCCAAGTCAGACTGCCGAGCAGTCACGAGTGGAGTCCCACAGGATTCGGTCCTGGATCGTCTCCTGTTGGTATCTACCTCTCTGAAGTCCAGAACAACACGAAGGGACTCTGGCTGATCAAGTTCACAGACGATTGCAAGATGGGAGCTATTATGAATTCCCCAAGTGATGTTGACATCCTACTGAAAGGCCTTACTGAGACCAACGACTGCTGTGAGATCCATGGCCTTAAGCTCAATGCCAAAAAATGTGTCGTCACCCCCTTTGGGAAAAACCTGGTTCCTATGAATTACCACATCGATGGTAGTCCACTGAACACAGAAGGCATTATAAGAGATCTGGGAACACAGGTTGACAGCTACCTCTTTTTTGACCACCACATTGCCGCTGTGATCAGAAAGTCCTTCTATGTGGCACATCTCATTACTAAGGGTTTTGCATCCAGGAAGAAAGAGGTCATTGTCTCCCTCTAGTCTTCCCTCATTAGGCCAGTCACTGAGTACAATGCCCCATTTGGCATGTACCTCACTAGGCACCTGCAGCAACTAGGCAGGCCACAAAAGTACTTCATAAAGAGGATCCTAGGCATTAAATGCTTGTCCTATATGGACAGACTCAAAAAACTCCAACTATTCTCTGTCTCATATCGCTTACTTAGAGTCATTCTCTGCTTGACTTACAAAGCCATGTCTGACCCAGCTCTGTTAGAAATGCTACATCTATAGAAATCCCAATCCATCCACACCACACTCTCCAGGGGCATCAACCTCATTATCACAATCAACTGAACAAGCTGGAGGGACAGGTTCATAACCCAGAGACTGCCCATGCTATGGAATAGACTTCCCATACATGTCAAACAGAGCACCTCACTGGCCCTCTTCAAGAGAAATCTTGATGAGTGGATGGGAAATAGAAAATTCATCCCGAGATCACTCCAGTGGCTCTACTTGACAGAGGCACTGGGAACTAAGGTCAGGTGGCACAATGCCAGGTTAATCCTATGGACTAGGCTTGTAAATGCTCCAGGGTCATTAGCCTAGTATACACCTATGAACCTATGAGAGAGTTTCTCTATGATACCTGAGTGGGAGATTTTGTCAAATGCATACAACTAAGGATCCGAATAATAAGAAACCACCAAAAGGCTTCTGTTCCAAGTGTAATACAATTCAAAGAAGAACACACATAAAACTCTAGCACCTCAACTGTGTAGCTTTCAAGGAATAGCAAATGCCTTGGCTTGGTCAAGATAGATGGTATGCACTGTCTATCCCTTATCCAGAGCCTTGGTGACTTTCTCAAAGAAGTCAACCATGTTTAGCAGGCATGATCTACCTTTAAAGAATCCAAACTGGTGGGGTGCAGAGTTTGGAGATTACCTATGTCCTTGTTAATAAGGTCCATAATGATTCTTTCCATGACCTTGCAGATGAGGCTAGTCAAGCTTATGGGCCTATAATTCCCAGGGTCAGTTGATGGTCCCCCTTTGGGCAGAGGGATTACTGTTGCTGTCCTCCACTTTGCCAGAACGTAGCCAGTTTGCAGGCTTTGGTTAAACAGTGATCTAAGTGGGTCTGCTGGGTCATGTTTTAAGTTGTTTAAAAGGCAACCTGGGATGTTGATTGGTCCCATTGATGCCGTGTTTTTGGCCTTGGAGAGGGCTGAGATTACCTGCTTTACTGAGATAACAGGCTGATAAATGGTGGCAGGTATACTTTGGGGGTATGACTGGAGGGGACAGGAGTGTGAAGTTGGCTTCAAATCTGTTAGCTAGCAGGCATGGACATGGTGTAGCTCAAGAGAGTCATACTGCTTGACCAGTCTCGAGGTGTATTTATCCTTAATGAAGATGGATACACCTCCTCCTTTGGTTCTTTCACACTCAGTTTGTAGTCTAAATGTATGGAAGACATTGTAGTCCTGAATGGCTGGGGTGCTTACCATGCCTTCGAACCATGTCTCTGTGACTGCACATATGTCAGCATCTTCCAAAGTGAGAAATGCTTCCAGGGAGTGCAGTTTTCAGTTTAGACTCCTAGCATTAAGCAGCAGTACCGTGAGTTTATACAGAGAGACTTTTTTTATGTTGAGAGGTTGGTTATTTTGACAAAATTATTAGGATGGCGAGGATGATATCAGAGGAAGAAGATTTTTTGAAAGAAATGAAATATGTTGAGACAATGTTTATTGAAAGAGGTTATCCTAAGGAACTTATAATGCCCATAAAAGAATATGTAATACAGGGGAGGCAGACTAGATACAAACCCCTGCTATGTAAGATGGACAACACTACAACTGATAATGGGATAAATAACAATAATAATGCTAATATTGACAATGGTAATGTACATAATGTGATTAGCAATAATTTTACACCATACCTTACCATTACTTATTATAAAGATATTGGGTGGTTGAAGAAGAGTATTTATGAAGTTTGGAACATGTTCAAAAATATGGCAGTTAAAACTGATGTATTTAAGAGTGAGCTTAAATTCAGTTTTAGAAGAAACATGAACATTAAGAACACTCTGGAGAGAAAGAAAACAGAGAAGGAAGGGACTAGTAGAAAGTATGGGACTTTTAAGTGTGGCCGATGTGCACAGTGCCCATATATTGCAGAAACAAAGGAATTAACATTACCTAACTTGCACCTGACCTTAAGGGCTAAGAAATATAGTACCTGTTATTCTAAAGGTGTTGTATATTTAGTTGTGTGCAAAGCTTGTCAAAAATATTACATTGGGAAAACTGAAAGGCACCTTAGAAATAGAATATACGAGCACATAAGAGATATAAACAGGCACAATGAAAATAATGCCCTATATCGACATGCAATAGAGTGTAAAAAAGCTAATTATAAATTTTGGGTATTAGAATTGGTAGAACATATGGAACGAGGGGGTGATTGGGAAACCAAAGTTGAATATAGGGAGATGATATGGCAACTCAGACTTGATGCCTGTGGTAATTGGGGTCTGAATGACCATATATCTATCACCCCTGCACTGAAAATATTAGCTAACGACACAAAAATTAAAATGTCATAAAATGTGTACAAAATGTTATTTAAGTGTTATACATATATATAAAAATGTCATAAATATGTTGTGAAGGAGGTGATTAAAATATTGTAAGGGATGTTGCAATAATAAGATATAAATGGTCCTACAATGTTTTTTGAAATGTTTTTTTGATATGTTCCTTGGAATGTCTTGTTGACATTTTGTATATTAGAAGTTTTTAAACAATTCAAGACATTTTACCCATTGTTATTATTTGCATAGAATTATTTATTTATTATCTGTATAGAACTAATCAATTTATTATTCACAATTTATTATTCATCATTTATTATTCATATTTATATGCATATTTATAATCATATTTATATATAATTATTTATTTAATTATTTATACAAATATATATTCATATCGTATTCATTTAATTATTTATTGTATGTAAATACGTTTTTCACCAGCATCAAGATATTTATTCAATTAATTATTTATTTATTTATTTATTTATTCAGTATTTTTAAGGAATGCATACTTAGAACATTTTACTCTGTATTACCCATTGCATTTGATGTGGTTCAACATGAAAATGAATTGCCCTTTTAAATTTAAATTGTATTAAGCAATTAATCAATTTACTTAACTACTATTGGGAATCAAGAATAATATAAAAGACTGTTTGGTATTAGTTATAACTGGATTCTGAAGAAGTCTCCGTTTAGGAGATGAAAGCGCTAAATCTGAGGTTCTTTTACATTTGTTTTGTTTATTCTTATTAAAGAATTATTTTTTTGCATACTCCGTTTATTCGTGGTTCTATGCTGGCAATTACAACGGAGGTCTAGCAGGAGAAAGTAGGATACAAAGTACAGCATTAATAGTGCCGGGACGTAATTGTATTTTGACACTGCCTAAAATAGGCACAGTAGGGGTGGCCAATGCTTTTGCCAGTATCCAAAAGCCTACAGGAGACAGATGCAGACCATCTCTAGCAAAGCAGCGTGCCTGTCAACCATGTCTTCCCAGGCTGGCAGATATTACATCCCCATGGAATGACACCAGAAGCTAAGCCAATTGTTAAAGTCAATCACTTTTTGTTTGTATTGTGGCATCATCCTTGGAGAAGGTAGAATGCCGCTCAAAGCTAGGCTTATACCTGCATGTGGCACATAATCTGAGAGTTCAGTCATGTCTGTCTTCATATAGTCCAGTGAGGTACGTCTCAAGTCACTCACCCCCACATGGACTATGATGGAGTTATACCAATACTTGTGGTTGAGCAACCTGAGTGCTTGAGTGACTTGACAGATCCTAGTACCTGACAAGCAGCTAACCATAACCCTCTCCTTATCCAGCCTGATGAGAGGAGCATCAGTGTGTCTCACAATGGAGTCACCTATGACTAATGCGTTAGGTTTTGTGGTGTTACACCTTATGGGCTTATTTGTAGAGACACTGCTGCGTGTGTTATGTGTTGTGATTGTTTTTTGCATTATTATGGGTGTACATGGTTTCAGTTTGGGAGGCCTCTGATCTTTTAGTAAGCTACTAGTGAGTACTTCCACATATGTGAGTTTATGTGTCATGTCCTTATTTAGTATGGGAAGTGTGTGTGTGCTGACAACTGTTTGGCATTCGATTTGTCCTCATGTGAGAGTCTTGCATCCAATTTCATAATGTAACTACATCTCTCACATAAAGTATTTGTTTCAAGAGTAAGTGGTTGTGAGTATAACCGAGACAATTGCTACATTGCCTCAGGATGCCTATGACTATAAGGCTGGCCAGAAAGAAGAAGGGAAACTGCCCATCCATGATAGCAGACTTACTGCGTGTTTTATTGGGGAAGGGAATGGACTAATTTGATAGGACTGCACTGGTAGTGCCAAGACTACAAGAGTAACTAATACTTTCTGTAGGCTAAGGTTGATCAATAAGGCAATGCTGTTCAGTGTGCAACTGAGTTGCTTCTAGAGCAGCAAAAAAGATTGGAATTGTTTCACTGACAGCTGTTCAGGGAAAAAGCTTCTAGGCTTTTACGTCTATACAGGGCACTGCTAACCACCGATGTGTGAACAGCAGTACCACGCACAAGTGAGGTTTAAATATGAGCAAAGAGAAACAGCTTTTAAGCTAACTACCATGCTTTCTTATGCTAACTACCTTTGTATTTTTGTCGACTTCTCCCGTCCTTTACTCTACATGTTCCTTTCTGTACTCTCCCTGTTTTCTGACAACACCAACTTACCTAGCATTATGAACAGACAATTTCCCACAGTTTCTAAAGCCAGCCTGGTCAACATGGGAATCCTGAGGCAATGTAGTAATTGCCTCATGTACACTGATAACCCACTTCTTCTAGTCCACACAAATTCATTATGTGAGAGAAGCATGTACATCAAGAACCTAGAATATACGCTCTCTTGTTCACCAGTCAGTCCATCTGATACTAAGCAGGTTGTCAGCACATACACCTCACCCCCTGCACCTACCAAAGCAACAGCACATAAACGTACATATGCGGAGGTCCTTACCTAAACATCAAAGATCTCCCAAACACAAACACAAGCATGCTTCACATAATACATCCTCTTCAGAATATAGTACACATAATATATCACACATCAGTGTCTCACCAATCAAGCCCCTAAGGCATATCACCAAAACAAACATCTTAGTCATAGGCGACTCAACCGTGAGACACACAGATGTCCCTCTCACTAGGCTGGATAATGAAATGGTCACAGTCAGCTGTCTGTCAGGTGCTAGGATCAGCCACATCACATACACACTAAAATCTCTCAACAACAGGCACTGTTGTGACTCTGTCATAGTTTGTGTTGGTGTGAACGACTTGAGACATACCTCACTGGACTATATGAAGAGAGACATGACTGAGCTCTTTGATTACTTGTCTCAGGCAGGTATGTCCCTAGCTTTAAGCAGCATTTTACCATCACCTAGGATGATACCTCAGCACAAACAAAAAAATGACTGACTTCAACAATAGTCTTAGTTTCTGGTGTCATTCAAATGGGATACAGTATCTGTCAACCTGGGTTGACATGGTCGACAGACCTCAATGTTTTGCCAGAGATGGTCTTCATCTGTCAACCATGGGATTTCGGTTACTGGCTAAGGCTCTTGCCATCTCCAAAGTGCCATTGTTAGGTAATGTCACAAGAACAACATTCCCAATGTAAAAATACCCCCGAAAAACAACCTCAAGATTATGCTGCTAAAGACTAGGAGTCTAAGCCAGAAACTGCTCTCACTGGAAGAAGTCCACACCCTGGAAGATGCTGACATTTGTGAAGTCACTGAGACCTGGTTTAAGGATGTGGAGAGCATCCCAGCTATACCAGATTACATTTCCTTCCACATGATCAGACCACAAACTGAAGGTGGAAGAACATAAGAAGGTAGTGTATCAATATTCACTGAAGATAAATAACACCTCTAGATAGGTTAAACAGCACAATTCCTTTGTATTACTTCAGGTGCAACTGACTATAGGTAAGACCCCTCTTTAGGCAATTTCCAGCTATAAGCCCCCCTTCATGAATCAGGACATCCATTCAGCCTATTTGGATCTACTTGAGCCAATCAAGATACAACCAAACACCCTAGTTTTGGGTGACTTTAACTGGGTGACTGGGTAAATTATACATGTTCTAACTCACTTACCCAAAGGTTCCTGGACTTTGTTAACTCCAATGCCCTGGACCTGCTGGTTGGCACACCCACAAGGGGCTCAAACATCCTGAACCTGGTGCTCACTATGATGGGAGACTGCTGCACCACCCCCAATTTGTGGCCATTCCTGGTGAGATTTGACCACAAATCAGTCTTGCTGGAAGTAACTTTAACACAAGACCTCCCCTTAGTAACAACTACACTAAAAAACTGCAAGGCCAATTACAACCTCTTATGTGATGGCATAAATAGCTTCATAGCTTCTCCCCCTACTAATGGAACAGACACCTATGCTGAGTCATACACCAGTGCTTTATACAAGCACCTGTCCAATTGGATTGACTCTACCACACCTGATAGAACCAAAGCAAGATCGTCAAGGAAAAACAAACCTGCCTGGTGGACAACTGCCATTAATAGGCTATACAATAGGAGAAAGAAATTGTTGTCTAAGAGCAGGAAGGAATGGTCTCAAAATTGGAAACACTCCCTCCTCAACTTAAACAAGCAAATAAGACTCATAGTGAAGTCCTCCAAAGCTAACTACAAATCCAAATTAGATTCCGTAACTAAGGATAACCACAAGTCATTCTTTAGTTACATCTGTAACCTCAAAGGTAAGGCCCAGATTTGTGCTGAACTCATAATGGTATTACATATGTAGAACCTGTGGATATAGCAAACCTGCTGGCTGACAGGTTCACTGAAAACTTCTCTCCCCCCTGTTCCCACCACATATACCCCAAAGTATCCCAAACACCTGTTCCCCACCTAGTATCTCCGAGGAGTAGGTCTTAAATTCCCTCTCCAAAGCCAAAAACACAGCCTCTATGAGACCAAACAACATCCCGGGTTGTGTTCTACATGGGTTAAAACAGGAATTAGCATCACCAGTGAGCATGCTTTTCAGTCATAGCCTAAGCACTGGCTTTGTCCCAGTGGAATATAAAACAGCTACCATTATCCCTTAGCACAAAGGGGACGCAGCCATGGACCCCGGGCACTACAGACCCATTAGCCTGGCCAGCCTTATCTGGAAAGCCATAGAACAAATCATCATGGACCTTAATAACAAAGATATTATTAACAAAGCTATAGGAAATCTCCAAAGGCTCGACCCCACGTGGTTTGGCTTTGTCAGTGGGAGATCATGCCTGTTAAACTTGGTGGACTTCTTCGAGACAGTCACCAAAGCCCTAGATGAGGTCAAATCTCTGCATATGGTCTACCTAGACTTAGCAAAGGCATTTGACACAATCCCTCACTCAGGTATCACTGATAAACTCATCCAACTGGGTATCACAACTGCAAGTAGTAAAAACTTTTTCAGATGATATAAGAATGTCATTTGGTCTTGATAAATGTGCAAAAGCAACCTTTAAAGCAAGAAAGCTGCAGCACCAAGAAAACATCAGTTTGGGAGAGGAATGTGATATAAAAGAACTTGCGCAAGAGGGAGTGTATAATATTTGGAAACTGATGAAGGATCAACAAACATGAACAAATGCAAATAAAACTCAGCAAGGAATATTTTAGAAGACATAAATTAATCCTGAAAACAGCGTTGACATCTAGGAAAAAAGTTCAAGCTATAAACCAGTTTGCTCTTCCTGTCCTAACTTACAGTTTTGGAGTGACTGGCTTGCCACAAAAGGAGATGGATAGTTTAGACAGGAAAACAAGGAGGGTGCTTCATGCTCATCAAATGATTTATAACAATCAGTGCATATCAAGATTATATATTCTGCGTTCCGAAGGAGGTATGGCCGTCCTTGAAACTGATTACATGTATAGATCTGTAATAGTGGAGCTGCATACATATCTGCTGACCTCACAAGACCCAAACATAGTGAAAGTTTTGAAACATGAGGAGAATAAATCTAAGATGACTTCCCTTCTTAGTCTAGCAGAAGCATGTCAGTGTCAAGCGGGAATGGAAATCAAACCAGAAGTAGATAAAACTCAGGCAGCAACTGAATGTGCCAAAAAACAAAAGAAAGAATATAAGGTGAAGGATCAAATGAGAAGACAACTAAGAAATGTGGAAAATGCATAAATATAGTTGCAAGTATAAAAAACTCCTGTAACAACCTCATGTTGATCAGGATCGAATGCAGGAATGGTTAAAGAGAGGCAAATTCAAACCAAAGGATGAAAGGTTAATATTCGTGGCCCAAGATAGTGGACTATATACTTGTTCGTTTACAAAGTCCATTGAACATGTGGGAGAAACAGACAAATGTAGATTTTGTAAAACAGAATTGGAAACAGTTGCACAACTTATTGCTGGTTGTGACATACTAATGGCCGAAGGACTGTATACCGAAAGGCATAATAATGTGGCAACACTGTTGCACTGGGGATTGTGCAAACATTATAATACTGAAGTAGCTGAAAAACACTGGAAACCTGATCCACAAAGCATAATAGAAAATGATGGTCTACATCACATGGAATCACCCATTACAGGTCTTATAAAAAATAATCTACAATTGTATTTAGATACGATACATGTAAGTCTGTACAAATTGCAGAAGGAGTCATTACTGGGTACATTGTGGGTGCTATTAAGAGCACTTCTGACTGACATCAAAGATTGAAACAATACTAATTTCATGAACTTTAATCATACTTTGACTTAGGAATGGGGTCCATCTCCATCATGGTATTAGAAACCCAAAAGATTTGGAGAAAGTAAAACTGGGTATCAACCCATATATTGTCAGGTGGGTTGCAAACTGGCTCACTGATAGAACTCATATGGTCAGAATAGGGGACTCTACCTCCTCCAGCACACCCATAACCAGTGGTGTTCCACAGGGATTGTTTCTGGGACCCTTACTGTTCGGAATCTACCTCTCCGAAGTACAGGCTAAAACTAAAGGACTGTGGCTGACAAAGTTTGCTGATGACTACAAACTAGGAGCAGTCATTGAAACCCCTAGCAATGTCAATATATATATACAGATATAGCAGTGTACTTTAAACAGCTTATAAAAGTGTGATTATTCGATAACAGGACTTTGCTTTGTATAAATGAGCCAAGAGCCACTTAACTGTAGAGAATTTATAAAGGCACTAAAAACATGATAAGCTGGCTAATAATCACGCCAACCAATAAAACCACATGCAGAAATCTCAAGTGTTTCCACAACCTAAACAGACCAGGCTACCTCCCAGTGAACTATATAAAAAATCTACTAACCTGTTGATGTAAAAAGAAGTGCGTGCTAGAGTACAAAATACACTAATTATCTAAATGTTATCTAGATAATTAATTCAGAGTAAATAAAATCAGAACAGACAATGAGAGGCAAAATGCACTTTTTCAATATAAGTACAAGGAAAGGCAAATAAATAATTCACGATATCAACAGCAGTGTATGGATTTTACAGTCTGTTTGATGATGTGATTATATTTCCATCATTTTGTCACTCTCTGTTTTTTAAACATGTGTTTCTGAATAGTATTCCACATTCCTACTGGAAGCAGAAAGAGTTATGTGCTATTTAGTATTCAGCTTTTATACTGATTAGATGTCCAGATTTTTAGTTGGAGTTTCCTTTTCAAGTGCCTTTCTTCCCATTTTCAATGTCTGCAATTGACAGGTATACTATCAACTACCATACCATAGTTTGTGACATACCAAGGGACAGACCATGGGTACAGCACAAATTCCAGTGGTATGTCAGGTGGAGGTGACACTAGCATGGGTCTATGATGGGATGATGCATGGCTAAGATATTGATATGTGTACCCCATTAGGGTCTATATCACATTGTCGAACCTTTAAAAGTTCAAATGCCATATGGTCGACACCATATGATTGAACTTTTAAAAGTTCAAACGTTTCAACGGAGATCTCCATACGCTGTGGAATGGGAAGATTTCCCTTTCTGCACTGTAGTGCAATCTCGTAGTTGGTATATTTAAAGAGCGGAGGGGATGAAGGGGGGCTACCCCCTGCTTAAACCGTTCAGGTAGGTTTTTTGTTTGGTTTATTATTTTTTATTACATTTTCAAATTTTTCAAAGTTCAATCATATGGTGCCGACCATATGATGTTCAAACTTTTAACAGTTTGATTATGTAATATAAGCACCCCCATTATATAGCCACCTGGTCAGTGGCAGCGTCCACAGCATATGAATGTGGTAACATCCATGCATGGCAGGCACTGTAAGGCAATGAGTATGCTGTCTAAGTAGACAGAGGTGAGTATTTCCCTGCAAATAAGGAATGTGAGCATCCTCTGAACATGAAGACTGCATGTGTGTGTGTGTGTGTGTGTGTATGTAAAGCATCATACATCTACAGGTTTTGTCAGACTCTACATATCAACGCTGTATGTCTCATGCAACATATACATGCTATATAGCAGTGGTGCTTCTATGTTACTTTGATATATCTCTGAGTAGACGATATGCCACAGAGTATAGCTGGAGTTTTTTTAGATGAGCACACTTCTGCCCCAAGGGTGCAGAAAATCACCTTGTTAATGTAGAATAGCTGGTTTGGAGCCCGAGTGTAACAGGACCACACAAACTACCTACAACAGCTCTACAACTAACAGATGCAATGCAATACAGTGCAATTAGCTACTTAAAGCAGAAGCAGCAGACAGAGCAGTTTTTTTTTTGAAACTGCTAAAGTACAGTCCCAGTATATAACAGAAGTGCAAAAAATACTTATTATACCATGACCCCCAATTAATATTCCAAAACGTGCATGCTGATTGGCCAGCGTGCACGTTGTAAATCGACTTATACTAATGGAAAAAGGTCCGGTCGCCCGGACTTTTTCCATTAGTATCAGTCTTTAAACTGTCTCGCTATGTTAAAAGAGTTTAACATAGCGACACAGGTTTAAAAAAAAGCAACAGAGATCTCCGTTGCTTTTTTTAAAGCTGTCTTGCTATGTTAAACTCCTTTAACATAGCGACACAGTGTGTAAAAAGCAACGGAGATCTTGCTTTCTCCGTTGCTTTAAACCTGTCTCGCTATGTTAAATGGGTTTAACATAGCGAGACAGCTTTAAAATAAGCAATGGAGATCTCCGTTGCTTATTTTAAAGTTGCCTCACTATGTTAAACCCATTTAACATAGCAAGACAGGTTTAAAAAAAAAAAGCAACGGAGAAAGCAAGATCTCCATTGCTTTTTACTGTTTCCTATGTTAAATGGGTTTAACATAGCGAGACAGCTTTAAAATAAGCAGCGGACATCTCCGTTGCTTATTTTAAAGCTGTCTCGCTATGTTAAACCCATTTAACATAGCGAAATAGTAAAAGCAATGGAGATCTGCTTCTCTGCTTTTTGGCCACAACTCTGATGTACTGCGTAGGCATGCGTACATCAGAACTGCTGCGGATACCAGACAGCTGCGGAAGGGCAGCAAAGAGGCATTATACAATGCCATTATTTAAGAAAAGTAATTATTTCTTTTCTTAAATAATGTCATAGTATAATAGCAATAACCCACTTCTGGGTGTGGGTAATGTGGGATTTACCCACGGTTGTCTTTGTTTCGTCCAAACCACCCCAACCGTGGGTAAATCCCACATTACCCACACCCAGGCGTGGGTTATTGCTATAAGAGCCCTTTCGTGTGCTTCCTAGCTCAGATAGACCAGGTAAATACCAACTCCCACTAGATGAATAATCACAGTCCTCCTAATGTAAAAGCACAGTAAAGGAGTGTCCAGAGTGAAATGCTACCACAAACTTAAAAGATATGAAATGCTACCACAATCAAATTTAAAGATACAGATATAGCAGTGTACTTTAAACAGCTTATAAAAGTGTGATTATTCGATAACAGGACTTTGCTTTGTATAAATGAGCCAAGAGCCACTTAACTGTAGAGAATTTATAAAGGCACTAAAAACATGATAAGCTGGCTAATAATCACTCCAACCAATAAAACCACATGCAGAAATCTCAAGTGTTTCCACAACCTAAACAGACCAGGCTACCTCCCAGTGAACTATATAAAAAATCTACTAACCTGTTGATGTAAAAAGAAGTGCTTGCTAGAGTACAAAATACACTAATTATCCAAATGTTATCTAGATAATTAATTCAGAGTAAATAAAATCAGAACAAACAATGAGAGGCAAAATGCACTTTTTCAATATAAGTACAAGGAAAGGCAAATAAATAATTCACGATATCAACAGCAGTGTATGGATTTTACAGTCTGTTTGATGATGTGATTATATTTCCATCATTTTGTCACTCTCTGTTTTTTAAACATGTGTTTCTGAATAGTATTCCACATTCCTACTGGAAGCAGGAAGAGTTATGTGCTATTTAGTATTCAGCTTTTATACTGATTAGATGTCCAGATTTTTAGTTGGAGTTTCCTTTTCAAGTGCCTTTCTTCCCATTTTCAATGTCTGCAATTGACAGGTATACTATCAACTACCATACCATAGTTTGTGACATACCAAGGGACAGACCATGGGTACAGCACAAATTCCAGTGGTATGTCAGGTGGAGGTGACACTAGCATGGGTCTATGATGGGATGATGCATGGCTAAGATACTGATATGTGTACCCCATTAGGGTCTATATCACGTTGTCGAACCTTTAAAAGTTCAAATGTCATATGGTCGACACCATATGATCGAACTTTTAAAAGTTCAAACGTTTCAACGGAGATCTCCATACACTGTGGAATGGGAAGATTTCCCTTTCTGCACTGTAGTGCAATCTCGTAGTTAGTATATTTAAAGAGCGGAGGGGATGAAGGGGGGCTTCCCCCCTGCTTAAACCGTTCAGGTAGGTTTTTTGTTTGGTTTATTATTTTTTTTACATTTTCAAATTTTTCAAAGTTCAATCATATGGTGCCGACCATATGATGATGTTCAAACTTTTAACAGTTTGATTATGTAATATAAGCACCCCCATTATATAGCCACCTGGTCAGTGGCAGCGTCCACAGCATATGAATGTGGTAACATCCGTGCATGGCAGGCACTGTAAGGCAGTGAGTATGCTGTCTAAGTAGATAGAGGTGGGTATCTCCCTGCAAATAAGGAATGTGAGCATCCTCTGAACATGAAGACTGCATATGTGTGTGTGTGTGTGTGTGTGTGTGTGTGTGTGTGTGTGTGTATGTAAAGCATCATACATCTACAGGTTTTGTCAGACTCTACATATCAACGCTGTATGTCTCATGCAACATATACATGCTATATAGCAGTGGTGCTTCTATGTTACTTTGATATATCTAACTAATCAATAACATGACAGTAATCATATTCAACCCTGCACACAGTGAGTGGCTAAATTCTCTTCTAGTGTAGGAGAGGATTCTCTTTTATTTACTCCTGAGCTAACATGCAAGAACAGGAAATACAACACATATCAAATAAATGTCCTGCAAGGGTCCATTTAACTATAAGACAAATAACAAGGCAGTCATCAGTTCTCCTTACTTACAGTGTCTCTCAGGAGTATTCTCTCTGACCTTTTCTTCCCACTGGCTTAGAAAGTTAGGCTAGCGCCTCCTGAATTCACTGTAGCAGTACTGCTCTACTAATAATAGTGGTCTCTGCCTGAAGCAGTACTCACCACCCTTGCAAGACTGTGCCAGACATCAATGTTATACTGAGGACCCTCATAAATGTCCCAAAGCAGGTGCTCCCAGGAGTGCCTGTGCATAAAGTTCAGAAAAAGCTTACTTTTCCTACTGCACCAGCTGGGAGACCTGTTACCTTCAGTGCCCTCGGAATCAATAACCATTCATTAAGTCACAAGCCAGAGATATACAGTAGCCTCCTCTAGCCTTCTCATGGCCACGAACATCGCTGCGTTAGGACGTGAAGGTAGTTAGTTAGCATGACCAGCCACAGTGCCATCATTAAATAATGTGAAAATACATGGAGTTGCATGATGGTGATAGGGTGTGACCAATGGCATGGGAAACATGTGCAAGTATCACAGTGCCTACATGTGTGACTATTTTGGCTCTTCAACACCTCTGCAGGCCAATTCTCCACATCTCTGCATTTACTTCTTACAGGATGTCCTGTTGTTGGACCAAGCCCGCCTGTGGGCTGCACACACATGCTCTGTTATGCTGCTGGGCTGGGTACACTATACTTCACAGGAACAGTATGTATCATTGCCAGAAAGGCTGTAGAACACTGGCCGTCAACTCCACTGCTGGGCCTGGAGCACTTCCACAGTCCTGAAAAGTAACAAGATGCATGCCATAATGCTTGCATGCCTCCAATATGTTGATGGAAATAGTATGTCTGCCTTAGTACCTCACGACATGAGCTGTCCCAGATACAGCCACATGTGCATAATGTTTCATGTTTAGGATAATTTGATGCCTCTGCCCTATGTCAGTGTCACAGAACCACACTATACATACTGCCAAAACATAGATAGTAACCATACATGGAGATAAGCTCCTATCATGTTTGCAGCATAAGAATTGTCTTTCCAACATCCATCAGTTTCTTGTGTTATTGAGCAGGGATATGTCATATATGAGCTAGCAAGAACTTTCACGTATATTTCTTTCCAATTCCAGGATGTCATGCACAAGAAAATTCTCCTAGGCAACAAATGGCTGCAGGCCCCCTGTGGGCATGGTTGGCAGATGCTCCAGCATGAGATCTGTCCATTCGTACCCTGTGCATGTCAAGTAGGATCTTATAGCAGACATCAATGTTGTCAGGGGCCAAAACCAGAAATAAAACAGGTATATAAAAGGGTCACCAACATGATCTCATAGGCATAAAGTAAAGCAAATCACCTGGCACAGATGCAGAGTGCCATAGATGAGGCTCTGCCGACAAAGTTGCCATTAATGGACATGGAGAAGTTCCTGACATCTCTGTCCGGGTCACCAAATGGTTCAGAAATCACTAATGGAGAGGTGGGCATCAATGCCGAAATGCAAATGGCATCCTGAACATCCACTGGTGATCTCCAAGTGTTTATGTCTGAGCATTTGGTACTATCCACAGTTCAAGGCCATAGAACTTACAAGCATGGCTTTTTTGCTTTACAGGAACATTGCCAGTGTAGATGCAAAAGCCATCTGCTCAAGGTATGGTAACCATAATTTTTTCATAGCACTCTGCTGTACAAAAGTTGTTTCACTGAGCAGCAGGTGTTAGTGAAGGGTTCCACCTTAGACTGGTTAATGTTCTAGTGTTTTCATAGGTGCTGTGTTATTTGGTTCCTCCATTGTGGATACAGACCTGCTTGATGTCAGGAAACTGCCTGCATCTGATAATGATGACAGCAAAATTCTGAAACCATTTGGGGACAATGTGTCATTGACAGACTTGGGTAATGTAATAGCCACATCTAGACTCCCTTCCATGCACACATCTCCTGTGTCTGTGAAACCCACTCTAGGGACCTATGATGCCTACCAATGACAGGAAGAGGCAAACACATTAGACCAGGGAGTGGTCTCATCTCCAGTGACAGAAGCATCCTTGGTTGCCACCAGTTTCATTGAGGGAGAGAAGGACCTCAGGAGTCAGCATGCCAGTGGCCAAGCACACCATTTGTACTGCCGCCTCCTCAGCTGAATGTCTCCATGGCCGCTATTCAGCATTTGTGGAAGGCCATAAAACAAGGACAGTCAGAGACCAAAACTACCATAGTTTTTCTGTTTGGGGTAGTACATGGTCTACATGAAAACTTAATGTAGACTTTGGAATATATGTGCACCATTATAGGCAGATAGCATAGGAGGTCTGTACACTGCAGGTGTCCTTGTGCCGCTAACCTTCACAGCCATCAGTTTCCCCAGGGCACTGTGGGACATCCTAGACATAGACATAGATGAGCTGCATGTGCAGAGACCATCTGAAGCATGTTGTGCCATTCACACTCATCCAGCAGTTGATCCACTGAGCATGCTATGAATTGTTCCTATGATGTTCTCAAGATGGAGGTCCCCATAGATGGGAACATACAAAGACAGCCATACATCAATTGCAGTTTCCCCTAGACCCATCCACCAGATCCCAATATAGTGCTGCATCATCTGCTACAGCGGTGTCTATGTACCCTCAAACACACAGACATCTGCACCACCCATCACAGCCCACTTAAAAGACATTGGAGACACTGTCCCTTCTGTGGCTAGTACACACACACACACACACACACACACACACACACACACACACACACACACACGTATTTCAGACACAGGCAATAAAGACCTTCTACTCTGCCAATATACCAAGACAGTCATTCCCGTAATAAGTGTCCAAATTAATAAAAATATTTAAACTACAACTTGTTTTAGTTGTCTATTCCATGCATCAGCTACTCTCTCAGAGAAACAATTAGTACCTCTCTCAATCTTAAATAATCTCCCACATAGGTTATTGGATGATTCTCTACTATTTTTTATAACCCCAAACATTCCCAAAGGTAGTTATCTCTAAATGCCCTACATACCTGAATAAGGTCTTTTCTTAAATAGCGATATAAGACACTGTACAGTTTAGATATTTTAATCTGTCACAATAACTTGAATTTTCACATTCATGAATGCCCTTGGTATATTTCTGCTGTACTCTTTCCAATTTACTCATGCTAGTTTTCCAATTGAGTCTCCAAATTATTATTCCATACCCTAGTTTGGATCTAATGCAGCTTACAAAGAATTACTTCATCTTTTCTTATTTTGTAAATTTTTCTACTCAGAAATCTTTAAAGATGAATTAAAACACACAGAGTGATTTAAATTTTGCTAGCTTTAGGTGGCTTAATTTATTAATCTTCATCAGAGTTCACAGAATAACATAAGCAGTCTGCATCCTACAGACAGTGTTTATGTCACATGATGCAGACACAGCAGCCTGGAATTTCAATAGTTACTCCTTATGTTGGCACGTGTGCAGTGCTAGGAATTAGTGACAAAGTTTGCATGTTTTACGTACATGACATAAGGTATAACTGATTTTAGCAACTTGGTGGATAACCATTTAAACATACTTTCTACTGTTCATGATTCCAGGTACATCTTTTTTACTATTTTACTATGTTACAAAGGCATGCATCTGGAGCATTTCTCCCCGGCCTCTTCTGAAAATTGGTTTGCTCCAAGTCGGACTTTCCCGGTTAAAAATGTAAAATAAAATAAATAAAATGTTTTTACTATGCTTTCTAAATGAGGAGCTGCTATTTACTCCACAGATCTGTAAATGTAGTCTATGCTCCTTGTCAGAATGTTACAGATATTTGTTATTACATTTTATTTTTATTTATTTTATTTTACATCTGTTGACCGGGCTAGTCTAACTGGATACATATCCTTTTTCAGTAGAGGCCCAGGGAGAAAAGCTCCAAACAGTTAAAAAGACATATATAATATATATATGGTACGTACGTATTATCGCAACCAGATTTTGGCGACAATAGCACTTGCTTCCCAATGCGGAAATGTAAAAAGAAATGTATGCAAAATCACGCTGACAATGTCAACTTCATCTAAAAACATTGTTTAGGTAGCAAAAACATTGTAAATTTAAAGGAATGAGAGCTTCTTTCAAGCTATGCTGTTTTCCAACATCTTGTCACTGTAAATACATTTTATACAGCCGCTATGTGTAATGCATGTTCCATATCCCCAGCCGCGAGCCTGTAAATGTTGTCAAAGTTATACTTCAGATTAGTAAAGACGATCTATGTAGATATTCAGTGGTAGTGAACTAACCCCAAAAAACAACCTTTATAAATACAATGCGTTTGTGGGATCTACCTAAGACAGAAAAGGAGTCAATAGCACTTTTCCAGCAATATGGCATTATATCAACAAGTAAAGAATGCTGTTCCTGACATTCAATGACATTATACTATGGGAAGCAGATTTTTTGGAAATGCAATACAGAAAAATGTTACCAACATGTAGGAGTTCGAGTGAGTAATTTCATTGATGGGAGTAGAATTAATTTTACCACCGCTGTCCGCTTCATTTATTGTTGGGCAAAGCAGATGACATCTATGAGTTTCTGTCAGGAAGAACTGGACATGGCTGACAAGACAGTCATAGACTGGAGTAACTATTTACATGATGTCTGTGTCTTAGAAATGGAGAAAAAGGACAAGAAAGAAATCGGAGGGCCAGGGTGTATTGTGGAAATAGACGAGACTCTTTTTACTAGACATAAAAGTAAGGCTGGCCGTATTCTCCCTCAACAGTGGGTATTTGGAGGGATATGTAGGGAGACAAGAGAGACTTTTCTTGTAAAAGTTCCTGATAGAACAGCCACAACATTATTTAATAAAATCAAAGAATACATTAAACAGGGCACTACTATTTATTCAGATTCATGGCGGGCATATCAAACTCAACAACTAGAAGAAGCTGGTTTCAGTCATGAAAAAGTAAACCATAGCTACAACTTTGTAGATCCAAACACAGGAGTGCATACACAACACATAGAGAGAATGTGGGGATCTGTTAAGTGGAGAAACAAAAAACAGAGAGGCACTGCAAGACACCATTTGGACTCCTACCTAATTGAATATATTTGGCGTGAAACACAGCTTGCACTAAAGAAAGACTTATTTGATGCAATCTTGACAGCAATAGCAGACAATTTCTCTCCATACAAAAAGTGTAACCCAGCAAGTGAACCATCTACAAGTATGCTTCCTTAATCGGCAATAAAATATTTACAGATATAGGTTCATAGGTTCATACTAGGCTATCTGCCCTAGGGCATTTATAAGCCTAGCCAGAATGTGTTTGGCTTTCGCCACCCATTTTAAATTTATTTTGCTATGCCCTTTTTCGAGGTTAGTATACTGTGCCTCTGTCTAACAGTGACACAGAAGTGATACCTACGATCTCCCATCCACTCATCAAGATTCCTCTTGAAGAGAGTCAGTGAGGGACTCTGCCTAACCTGGACTGGGATTTTATTCCAGAGTGAAGGGAGCCTCTGGGTTATGAATCTGTCCCTCCAGCATGTCCTATTTATTTCAGTGCTGAGGTTCAAGTCTCTCGAGCGCGTAGCTCGATGGGATTTGGATTTTCTGAGGTGCAGCATGTCCATTAATTCGGGTTGGACATGGCTTTATACGTCAGGCACAGATCGCCTCTGAACAGGCGGTATGCCACTGAGTAGAGCTGGAGTTTCTTTAACCGGGCAGCATATGGCATCTGTTTGAGCCCTTTGATCCTCTTGGTGAGGTACTTTTGGGGTCTTTCCAGTTGCTGCAGGTGTCTGGTAAGGTACATCCCAAAGGGGCATTGTACTCAATTATGGGCCTGATGAGGGATGAGTAAAGAGGCATGATGATGTCCCCTGATCTAGATGTGAATCCCTTCATGATTAGGTGGGCTATATAAAATGTTTTTCTAACCACTTTGGCCACGTGGTTGTCAAATGAGAGATTGCTATCAACTTGGGTCCCCAGGTCCCTAATTACTTCTTCTGTACTTAATGGATTACCACCTATGTGGTAATTTGTAGGCACTTTGTTTTTGCCAAAGGGATGACTATACACTTTTTGGCATTTAGCTTGAGGCCATGGCTCTGGCACCAGTTGTCTGTTTCTATGAGGCCCTTTTGGAGGATGTTTGTGTCGGCTGGAGAGTCAATTATGGCACCCAGTTTGCAGTCATCTGCGAACTTGGTCAGCCACAGTCCTTCCGTGTTGGCCTGTACCTCAGAGAAATATATACCGAACAAGAGAGGTCCCAGGACTGAGCCTTGTGGGACACCACTTGTAACTGGTTTGGAGTCTGACATGGCTCCAGCAATTCTAACCATGTGGGTTCTGTCCTTGAGCCAATTTGCAATCCATCTAGTGACATAGGGGTTTATATTTAAGCTGGTGAGCTTATCTATAATGCCCAAGTGGGGTATTGTATCGAAGGCTTTTGCGAGGTGCAGGTAGGCTGTGTGGACCACCTTCCCCTCATCAATGGCCTTGGTGACTGTTTCAAAGAAATCGACCAGGTTTAAGAGGCAGGATCTGCACTTAACAAAGCCAAACTGGGTAGGATCCAGTGTCTGTAGGTCCCCAATATCTTTATTTATGAGGTCCATGATGATCCTTTCCATAGCTTTGCAGACCAAGCTAGTCATGCTTATGGGGCGATAGTTTCCAGGATCCGTTGAGGCACCACCTTTATGGAGAGGGACCACTGTTGCTGTACGCCACTCTTTGGTTGTTGCTCAAAAACATCTGGAAGACATCCACATGAATACTATGCAAAACATCCACAAAACATTGCAACAATAACTGCTATCCCCCACAAAAAAATCAGTTTCTGTCAAATACTACAAGAATGCTCTTCGTAACTTTAGCCTCCATCGTCAAGACCTTCATCTCTGTTTGATTGTTTAGATTGCTATTACCTTTAACTTCAATTATTTCCTACAGTATGTCAAATAAAACTAGTTATTTACCAAAAAAATGTGTTGCTCCACATTTCTTCTTAGGAAAAAGTTTAGTATCCAATTTCGTAGTAATCCATCACGCAGTAAAAACGAACGAGCATTTCCCATGCGTCCTCAATTCACTTCTGCACTAAGACAGCAGTGCAACCAATTTTGATGTACGCAAAGCAAGTTTCACATTTCTGCATTAATTTACGCTACTAATTTGGGACAAACTACGTTGTACCCAAAGAAAACATCAAATTCTGTCTTACTTTTAGTCCCACAATCCATTTTTGGGCCAACAAACGTATTACCGCAACCGCGAAAATCTGGTTGCGATAATACGTAAGTACCATATATATATATATATATATATATATATATATATATATATATATAATATACAACAACATACATGTAGTATTGAACAGAGGATTTCAGATAATATTGGTCACTTCACTGTTAGCACATTCTTTCAGTTCATTTCTATTTACAGAGCAAGTCAAAGTGTTTTTAGGATAGTATCTGGTTAAAACACTACAATAAAATAATCATTATATCTTGCTTACTTAGCTTACATTCTAATTTCTTCAGAAATAAGTAACAAGGAGTGAGAGGTAGAATGGAAGAAGAAGAAAAGAGAGAAGGCATAACAGTTGCAGTAAAGGTTAGTCAGGGTTACAAGAAGGACAGAGCCAGTGTGATTTAAGATAGATTTTGAGCTTTTGTTTGAAGATAGTACGGGAGGAAAGTGATGTTAGATCACTAGGAAGAAGGTTCCAGTGTCTCCCAGCTGTATTTGAAAAGAGAGAGTCACCAGCCAGGTTTTTGGATCTGCTTATACTAACTAGTAGTTTATTAGAGGAGTGTAAGGTGTTCAGGTTTTTGTAGGGAGTGACAAGGGAAGATAGTGTTGGAGTATTATGAGGCTGGTACAGGGTCTTATGGATAACTGTAAGTTGGTTAAACATAAGCTGATTCTGGAGTTCCAGCCAACCTAGTTGTTGTAGATTATGGCAGTGATGGACTCGGAAGGGTTTTCCAGAGGCAAATCTGGCAATGTTGTTGTATGATTTAGCAAGTGTTAGATGATTAATCTTTGACAGGTTAGTATAGATAGGAGAAGCATAGAGAAGTGTAAATATTAAGTGGGAGTGGGCAATAGTGGATCTGGCAGGTGAAGTAGGGAAAGGTCTAATCCTGTAGAGGGAACCCATTTTTTTGTTGACTGTTTTTACTGCATTGTTTACTTGTGTATCAAAGGTGAGGTGGTTGTCAATAGTAACACCTAAGAGTTTGGTAGTTAAGTCAGGTGTTATGAGTGTGCCATTGTTAGATGTAAGTGTGAAATCTATTTGTGTGGACTTGTGGGTAGGAGTGAAAAGTAGGAGCTTAGTTTTTTTGGATTCAAGAGGAGGCATTGTTGCAGAAACTATGTTTCTACTTTGCTAAATACTGTTTGTGTTTTTAATTGCAGTTCAGATGAGGAATTGGCTGAGCATATTATTGTCGAGTCGTCTGCATATTGTATACAAGTAGCCTGAGGGATTGCTAATTGTAAATCATTGATGAAAATTGAGAAAAGGAGAGGGCCTAAAATAGAGTCTTGAGGTACGCCTAGTGTGACAGGCACATAAGAAGCTAGGTGATTCTCCCAGAGCACTGCTTGCTGCCTATTGTTGAGGTAGGAACTGAACCATTTTATAGCCTGAGTGTCAAGAGAAAGAGATTTGAGAATATTTAAGAGCAAGTGATGATTAACCATATCAAAAGCTTTTGAAAGATCAATAAAGAGAGCAGAGGTAAGAATATTGATATTTTTATTTTTGTTGATGGTGTTAGAGAAGGATAGGAGGGCGGTTGTAGTACTATGGAATGGCCTAGGATAGGAAGGCGGTTGTAGTACTATGGAATGGCCTAGGATAGGAGGGCGGTTGTAGTACTATGGAATGGCCTAGGATAGGAGGGCGGTTGTAGTACTATGGAATGGCCTAGGATAGGAGGGCGGTTATAGTACTATGGAATGGCCTAGGAAAGGAGGGCGGTTGTAGTACTATGGAATGGCCTAGGATAGGAGGGCAGTTGTAGTATTATAGAATGGCCTAGGATAGGAGGGCGGTTGTAGTACTATGGAATGGCCTAAAGTCATGTTGGCACTCAGCAAGCAGGTTATTTTTAGTTAGATGGTTGAGAAGTTGATTATGCATGCATTTTTCCATTATTTTTGCTAAGGGGGAAAGTAGGGCTATAGGTCAACAGAGCAGTATAGATTTGTACTGCTTTGTTTGAAAACAGGAATTCAACTGCCTTGCACACTTACCCAGTTACTAAAAGATAAAATAAAAATAGTACAGTTGTAATAGATACATCTACAACTACATATTTTGCTGATGTTTTTCATCAATAATGCTACACTCTTCTAGGCAAATTCTTCCCTAAAATCATTATGTTCTTCATAGATAAAATAGCACACTAGCTAACCAAAGAACTAAAAACACCGACTGCAATTGTAATATGGTGTCTCACATAACTGAAAGCAAAATCTCACCTCAGCCACTTATAACCAGTTTAACACACTGCAGAATCTTCCACTGCACTACACTATCCACAGTTTTTCTCTGTTGTCTCCCAGGCTTTGGCAAGAGCACCTCCTCCATCTTAAAGAATCTCCCCTTCTTCTCCAAATTCAGACCTCATTTTAAATCATACCTGGTGAAGAAAAGCCAAAGCGAATGCATTTCTTCAGGCTATATTACCTAACCCTTCTTATAACCCTGATATGTGTTTCTATGCTACTGTAACCCTTTCTCATACAGTACAGCCACATCATGTAAATATGCACATATTCTAATTTACTATTTATTATCTCCACTAATTTTACTCACTTTATGTGATAAGATATGCTGTTACGTTTGTAACTCAAATCAAGCATATTGTTACTCAAATTTTGTATCTATATGAACTTCGAACACTTATGCATGCTGCATCTCTTCTATCTATTGTATTAAGAATCTTGATTGTTTATTGCATCTGTATAGGTTGGACCTGAAATTGCATAGTTTTGATAATTTTCCTATCCCAGTGAACATAAATAAAATTAATGAAAACAAATAAATGTTAAAAGGACTCCAGTCGCAACTAAACAGCTTCAAGAATTTATTAAAATATAAAGACCTAGTAAAATATTGTGAGTGCTAACGTGAGGGGTTAATTAAGGAGGGTATTTAAGGAAGTGATGTGGAAGGCATTATTTGTCTGATGAAGTGTCTGTGGTGAGACGAAACACTCACGTTATTTTACTGGCTTTTTATATTTTAATAAATTCTTGAAGCTGTTTAGTTGCTACTGGAGTCCTTTCAGCATTTATTTCTTTTCAGTAAAGTTATTTCACTTTGAACATAAATAAAATCCCTCAGGAGTACCATCTGTAACCCAGATGTGACTACCTCCTGGCTGCCAGATTCAGACAAACATGTAAACACTAGGTAGTTACTGTTTAGCATCATGCATATTTTCATGGCAACGGAAGCACCGCTCCATGTATAGCCTGTAACACAGACAGATAACCCACACCTTACTAGACTTAGATAAGATCTGCCCCATTTTGCTGACTGTGTGTCAGAAATGCTGTCTCACTGTACTCCTCACTTTACAACCCAAAATGACAAACTTTTATCCTGGCAACCACAATGTTACAGCTGATTGTAATAGACTGAAAAGGTGGCAAAGACAGCATGATATTTTTATCTGTAACTACATGTTGCTGTTTGGTCACACAGGCTACTACCATGTTTGTAACTGGAAATTACCACATATAACGGAGATTATAAGCTTAAATTAAGGAAATGGTCACCTTCAAGTTATATACCTTATATGCACAACAGTGTATTTTTACAACTAAACAAAAAAGCAACCACTACATTATGCCTACAGATTACCTCTACTAGCCTTAGTAAATTCCAGTATGCTTATTTTCTGACTTTTGCAGTAGGGGGATAGAAGAGTCACTTCTTGTGCAATGTGCATTCTAATTATAACTACAACCATTGGATAATAAAATGTTTCTTTGATCTCCTTTAACTGGTGACCAGACTCCTCTGTATTAGTCTCAACTTCATACAATGACCTAACTGTTCTAAAGCTTGCTGTCCACCTGTAACAGTTGCTTATGGGTCAGGGGCATGATCATTCCCTAAGCGGACTATGTGAGTTGGGACTCTAAAATAAATTATTTAACCAACTATATTTAGCGCAGAGTTACTACATAATTGCAGTTTCTCATGCAAAAAAAAATAGACACATATAGTTCTGTAACTGCTCTGGAGTATCACTATTTAACTAGTCTCAAGTCCTATTGCATTCAAGTTGATGAAACTGACAAGCCATTATTTCTTTGTGTTGAACATTTCTGAGATGTGCAGTCACACCTATTCATTCACTTCACCCCTTCTAGAAGCAAAACATTTATGTCAGTAGTTGCAAAACTGTAAGTAAAGGTCTTAACCAAACAAAGAAAAGTAAATGTCACGAAAGGAAAAGAGCACTTAAAGTGGTAATATTTCTGTAATTCTTGGCTTGAAGAAAAGTGGTGGCATGCTTAGAAAAACATTCCATTTTTTATTCTTCAATTCCTGTTGCTGGTCTTTCAGTGAGAAAAATGAGTCAGTCAATTTTTTTAAGGTCAGAGGAAGTGCATTTATATTATATTTGCTTAGAAATCAGACTTTCTTTCACATACAGTCACCTGGGATCAGCAGGAGACATAAACAATACACAGTGGGTGGCTCTTAATAAATTGCTGTTCTAATACTCACTCATTATTGACACGTGGAATTTCCATGTGCACATAAATAGCTTTTGAGTGGCAGGTTGAAAGGTAACTATCAGTGAAACTATACTTTGATCAAGTTCCTGTTTGAACCGTGACAAATCTAGTTAGCAAACCATTGTACATTATTTTACCCTAACACCTTAATTTATTACAAATACTGTGGTTCCTACACGTTTAAAGTGACTGCTCATCCACATCATAAATATTTTTCCACCTGGACTATGATTTCACTAACTGCAGAATTATCCTGCTAGGGTGGGCTTGTAGAACAAATGACCAGTTGACCTCATCACCCCAGAAATGGAGAAATTCATGAAATGTAGAACATTTGTTACATTCATACAGTGGATACTAGGAGCTTTAATCTATATGATCTATGTCTGTTCTTATTTCTCTCAGTCCACAGAGGCAGTAAGCATTTTCTCTATAAAGTGGACAAAGATACTGCTATTATGGTTGTATCAGGTAGAAACAGTATGCCTGTCTTACAGTATACACTTCTGTGCTACTCTACTGCATGTGGTCATGCAAGCGCAAATATTTATTTACTTACTTGAAGATTTGTATTGAGGAAAAGTATCTCAGGCTGGAGTTCATTTCAAGGTCTGACTGAAAAATGAGAAAAAGTCATTTTAATAAGCATATGTAACTTTTACACTACCGTTACGACTAATGTTTTCCTGTAAGACATCCTTGGTTAACAAAGATAAGATGTCTGATACATCTCTTCTAAAGAGATTTAAAATGAATAACTAGCAATAATGCTGGTATATAGTTAGCAAGCCAGATTTGTATGACACCATTTTCATTTCTGTGTAATGATAAGTACTGAGGTATAGTCTGTTTTATGTTTTCCTTTTTTTGTTTAATCAGTGAAGTTTATATGACTATGAAAACAGGATACCATCTGGTAAAGCACTGATACTACTAGTTAACTTACAGAAAGAAAACTATTCTTGTATAAGAACATTTTCTCATATAATAAATGTACAAATATTATGTATGCATATATACACATGTATAATGTGTGTGTGTGTGTATATACACATATATATATATATATATATATATATATATATATATATATATATATGGGTCTACTTCAGAATGCCGACTATCATATGGCCGATACCATATGATCAACATTCTGTAAGACCGACTTCCTGAAATAGCACCACTTACCTACCTGTAAACACAGTAAAACTGTGCTTGCCCCCCTGCACCCCCCACACCCCCTGCTACTTAAATATTCTCACTCCGAGATCGCACTACAGTGCAGGAAAGGGGAATCTCCCAGTCCCGCACTGTAGTGGGATCTCCGCTATCATTTGTCGGCCTTTCAAACGTTTGCCATATGAGTTTTGAACATTTGAAAGTTCGAACAAAAGAAGGGCTCCCATATATATATATATATATATATATATATATATATATATATATATATATAAACTTTTATTTCTCTTGACTTATTCTGCATAGAGCTGTAAGTTTCAGGAATACTCTGAAAAATCTGTTTTAAAAAGTCTTCTTGGAATGGAACAGTTAACTCATATTTCTTAACACACTTCATATATTGTATAAGGTCACAGCCTGACATATAAGTTGGAGTTAAGTTTCATATCAATGTAACATATTTAATATTATTATTACATCCTCCAGCCTCTAAAAAAAAGTTTAAAGGAGGCATACACAATCATCAGTATATAATAAATAAAAGGAAGGGGATCATGGGATCCATTCTAGCACTTAGGGTGTAAGCCTATAACCATTACTCTTATTTGATGCAATTCAAAGTAGGAAACAATATGAGACACAAAAGTAATTAATATAATTCTGTTTTAGAATATGTAAACCAGATTTAACAAAGATTTCATCATGACTAATCATGGCCAATATCATATATTGACTAAAATAGTAACATCATTATTTTTAAGACCCCGATCAAGGGAAAAAAACAACTCTAACATCATACTGAAAATGTAAGAGTATAAAATGAAAGAAAGGTTTTACATCTATCACCATGCTTAATATGATTATATTAATTACTTCAGCTATGTACCAGTTCAGACCATGCTTAGCCTTTCCCTCTGCAAGAGAACATAGATTTATGTCACTGATGACCAAGTTAAGCTTATGATAACTGTAAATAAATGCAACGTTTTTATATATATATATATATATATATATATATATGTGTGTGTGTGTGTGTGTGTGTGTGTGTGTGTGTGTGTGTGTGTGTGTGGGTTCTCTTCTACTCTTCGAAGCGGCAACTTTCCGAATGGAAAAAAAGCTGGAGCAGCTGATTAAAAATTAGATGATCTCATGTATTAGCTTCTTAGCTATATATTCTATAATCTGTTCTTGGAGATTTTGTGTACTTTTGAATTTTTGTGATTCAAACTACAGTGTCTTTGAATCTTTGTGATTCGAAGTTTTGATACTTAGAACGTCTGTCATGCACTTGATATATATATATATATATATATATATATATATATATATATATATATATATATAAAGTGAGCAGATGGAGGATTAACTTAATTTTCAATTTTTCGTTATTTTAATGATGGAAAATATTTTTGCAAAGTAAAGGATGAAAAAAATTAAACAGACATTCTGCTGACAAAGTTGTCTAAACAAATCTCTGATTTCATTTTTGTAACTATATAAAAGATACTGTAAAGTGAGTCAAAACATCCCAGTAAACACTGAAAAAGTAAATCTGTTAAGTTTTCTTGTCCTGGGAACCAAGCAGGGATGCAATAAGGTTTGTGGGTATATTTATCTATATTAAAAGGCCAAAGGTTATCTGATTTATGCGCAGTGAAACAAGTACATTTAAGTGACTGTTTTATATGATGCATTTTCCATTGCTTATATACTAAGGGGATGGTTGTTCTACATTGATTGCATATTAATCTCATCCAGAATGATAGAAAGTACACTAAATGCCAGTTATTCACCTCCAGAATGTCATAAAACTATGTTTTACTCCACTGTAGCAGAATAACTGCAGAACATGCCAGGAGATTTAGAAAGAACCCCAGTGCTGGTGGTAAGAGCTGAGGTGAAAAAAAAGACTATTTAAATGGTGCAGAAATTTGTGATTTAGAAGTACGTTAACTGCAATGAAAGACCTCATCATCAGATAGTTGACATGTCTATGAATTACCCTTAACTAATGTGAGTGCAAACCAGCATTTTCCTGCAGTAGTTAACACTGACAGCCCATGCATCATGTTGGCATGGGTACCCATCCCCCCGCCATTCTTTCTTCCACACATATACACACATTCAAAAACACACACACACCTCTTACTTATCCCCTAGATGACAGAATGTCACTGTCTGTTTTCTTTTTTTTTGGTCCCTGCCCTCTTAAATCACAGATTCTTACAGTCAGTCAATAATGGCAGATGTTCGAGTTTCAATCTTCTTTTTATTGATCCTGACACGCATTGTGATACTAAAGCTGTGCTCTATGAACTTTTAAGTGAGTCTAAGTAATACTGTATACATTATCCTTGATGTCATCTGATATTCTTTGTGGCTTTGTACTGAAGCCTCCCCCTACATGGACACACTCCTGCTGCTGCCCCTTATATGTACCCTTTCCCTCATATCTAGGACTGCTACATTAGTGTTTCATACTTATCATTGGATAAAATAACCCTCACTGTACTAATGGATTCGTTAGCACAATCAGTTTCATTTTACTGCTGCTTTCTGTATCAAGGGTGCAGGGCTCAAAACCTTCTCCCCCATTTTAGTTTACATATTTGTTTTTAAACACTTATGTAATATTTTCAAATAACTCTAATGTCTACTGGTGGTGCAAAGGACTAATACCCTCTGTGTGAGGTAGGAGAGTACAGGATGTGAATCTGTTTTATTTACATTAAGGCATGATATGCAGAGATATCCCTAATGTTTAGTGCCCCCCCCCCCCGACCCATGTTGTCTTTCTTATGGCATTTTCTATGTGTTTTAAGGCATGCTCTGATGAGTTATCTTTAGTGTTTAGTGCCCCCCAACCCAGGTTTTCTTTCTTATGTTATTTCCTAAGTGTCTTTAAGGTGAGATCAGAAGTATTATCCCTGGTGTCAGATTTCCCCCCCAACAATATTGCAGGATTTGCTTATTAGTCTAGGGTAGTGTACTGGTACAGCGACAGCTCCCCTCCCCCACCCCCTACACACACACACACACACACACACATATATATATATATATATATATATACACATATATATATATATATATATATATATATATATATATATACACACACATATATATATATATATATATATATATTCATGCATAGACACACACACACACACACACACACACACACACACACACACACAGTCCCCCTACCTGATTACATCCATGCATACTCTTACCCATACAGAAAGACACACACACACACCAACACTACCTGCCTGCTAAACTACCCAGCCCTTACTTCTACTGCAATGGGAGAACACAAGCTTTGAGACATGCTCATTATCACAGCAGCAGTGTTACTTTAAGCAGGCATTTCTGGGGGAGAACTCATGGCCAGTTGGCATACACCTCTCCCACAGAATGCCTCATTAGCATTTAGCATAGCCACATAGAAAGCCCATCATGGTGCTGCATGTCCTCATACTAAAGCACTGTGGAAGGACTGTTTCTGAATCTGAAATGGTTACCATGAGGTATACACATTCTGATAATCTTTCTGAATAAGCCCCATAGTGACTATATTATCCAGGTAACGCAAGCTGCAGATAAAGCAGCAGTGGAAGAACTAATCTCTTAGTAGTACAGTTAGGTCCACAATATCTTGATAATAAATTAGGTAAAAGTTCCAGAAGTAACAATTTGACACATACATTTATATCCTAATTCACCAAGTGGACAGCTTTCATTTATGTGATTAATTGTCATCGGATAAAAAGAGTCAAAAATACATGAACTGGGAATATTCATCATATGATGACCTAGCCCACAGTCATACTGATTTACAAGCTGTAATGCTAGCATTATTTTGTCTTTTCTCTGCATATAATATACATTGGAGCCATGCAGGGTAAGCCATAGTGACAGACATCCTGTTAGATAATACTCTGAGAAAAGTCTGAGGAGCTCACTTCTGCACACATTTAGGGTTCATCCAGAAAAGAGGATTCTCTTAAATTCTCCCCTAATGGAAGGTGAACATGCACTATTTGTTCATAGGTTCATAGGTAGGTATTAGGCTATTGGCCCAAGGGCCTAAGTAAGCCTAGCCAACAAGGTTCCCTGGCTTATGCCACCTAAGAAAGTTAATTTCCTATGCCACTGTCGAGCAGAGCCACAGAAGTGATCCCTGGGGTGTATTTCCTATTTCCAATCCACTCATCAAGACTTTTCTTGAAGAGTGCTAATGAAGAACTTTGCTTGACATAGATGAGTAGCTTATTCCAGAGTATAGGAAGTCTCTGGGACAGGAATCTATCCTTCCAGCATGTCCTGTTTATTGTGGTGACAAGGTTTAGGTACCTAGAGCGTGTAACTCAGAGAGATTGGGATTTCTTTAGGTGTAGCATGTCCAACAGCTCTGGGTTTAACATAGCTTTATATGTTAGGCAGAGATCACCTCGGAGTAGGTGATATGCTACGGAGTAAAGCTGGAGTTTTTTGAGACAGTCAGTGCAGGGCACTTGTTTGAGGCCAGTAATCCTCTTTGTGAGGTACTTCTGTGGCCTTTCCAGCTGCTGCAGATGTCTTGTGAGGTACATTCCAAAAGGGGCATTGTACTCTGTAATGGGTCTAATGAGTGCTGAGTAGAGGGGAACAATGACCTCTTTTTCCTGGATGAGAACCCTTTTGTGATGAGGTGTGCCACATAGAAGGATTTTCTGACTACTGTGGTGATGTGATTATCAAAGGAGAGACTACTGTCCACCTGGGTCCCAAGGTCTCTTATTACACATTCGGCATTAAGTAGACTGCCGTTTATGTGGTAGTTCATGGGTATAGAGTTTTTACCAAAGGGGATGACATTGCACCTTTTGGCATTGAGCTTGAGGCCATGCCTCTGACACCAGGCATCTGTCTCAGTGAAGCCCTTCTGTAGGATGTCGACATAATTTGGGGACTCGACTATGGCTCCTAATTTGCAGTCATCTGCAAACTTCATTAGCCAGAGGCCTCTTGTGTTAGCCTGTACTTCAGAGAAGTAGATACCAAACAACAGAGGTCCCAGGACTGAACCCTGTGGTACTCCACTTGTTACTGGTTTGAAGTCAGATTTGGAGTCTACAACTTTTATAGTGTGGTTTTTGTCAGTGAGCCAGATGGCAACCCATCTTGTGATGTAGGGATTTATACCTAGTTTAATGAGTTTAGCTATAATTCCAGAATGGGGGATGGTGTTGAAAGCCTTGGCGAGGTCAAGATAGGTTGTGTGAACCACCTTACCCTTGTCTATGGCTTTGGTGACTGCCTCAAAGAAGTTGATCAGGTTCAGAAGGCATGATCTACCTTTCAGAAACCCAAACTGGATGGGATCCAGAATTTGGAGGTTACCAATGTCTTTGTTTATGAGTTCCATGATGATACGTTCCATGGCCTTGCAGACCAGGCTCGTCAGGCTAACAGGGCAATAGTTCCCAGGATCAGTGGTGGCTCCCCCTTTGTGGAGTGAGGTAACTGTTGCTGTGTGCCATTCAGTGGGCACAAAGCCAGATATGAGACTATGACTGAACATGGTGCTTAGGTGGGGAACCAGTTCATTCTGAAGTTCATATAAAATGCAGCCTGGGATGTTGTCTGGTCCCATGGATGCTGTGTTTTGGTTTTAGAGAGTGCAGCTTTTACCTGCATAGATGTGATTACAGGGACTCTGCAGTCTTCCTGTATAGATATGGGCCCTTTAGGGGGTGAGAGGGGGTATACAGTTAGCACTGAACCTATCTAACAGGATGTTGGCAATATTAGTTGGTTCTGTAATTTTCATACCATTGTGCTGTAACTCAGAGCAGATCTGGGTGCTGCCACTGAGATTCTTGACATAGCTACAGAATCAGTGGCAATTTTGTTTTCATAGTTAGCTTTGGAGGATCTTATAAGGGATCTCAGCTTCTTACTGAGGCTGACCAGGGAGCTCCTCCACTCATGGGATTTTACTCTCTTTTGCAACAGTTTCTTCCTTCTGTTGTAGAGTTTGTTTATGGCAGGGGGACCACCAGATTGACTTCCTTTTTTGGAGGATTGCATCTTGGTTCTGTTTGGGATAGCATAATCCATGCAATCATGTAAGTGCTTATAGAGTGCATTTGTGAAGGATTCAGCAGTCGTAACTGTATTGTCAGTCTGCATGGGTGTCATAAAGTTCACCACTTCTGTCTTAAGAAGCATGAAGTTGGCTTTGGAGAAATTGTTTACCGTGGTTTCCTTAATGATGGGTGGGGGCGGAATGTGGATATCTAGGGTGATTAGCTTATGGTCATATCTGACCAACAAGGAGTTGACTTCAGGTGTGGAACACCGGTCACTCATGTTGGTAATGACTAGGTCTAGGAAACTGTTGCCCCTGGTGGGGGTGTGGATAAGTTGATCCAGGGCATTGGAATTTATGAATTCCAGAAAGCGTTGAGCAAAGGAGTTGGTACATGAGTAGTTTTCCCAGTTAATGGTGGGGTAGTTGAAATCGCCAATTATTAGCGTGTTTGGTTGAACCCTAATATTTTCCAGTATATTAAGAAAAGAGGAGTGGGAATCCTGGGGCATGGTGGAGGATCTGTAGCAAGCTACAATTTGGATTGCAGTTTTGCCCAGAGTTAGTTGCACTTGGATAATCTCGGATGCATTATGCTGTGCAACTAGCCTGGAGGAGTGGATATCCTTAATGAATATGGACACATCTCCGCCTTTGGTGTTCTGGTTCAGGTTAGATGGCTGAAACGTGTGGTATGAGTTATAGCCTGGTAATGCAGGGGTGCTCTCTAGAGCCTTGAACCAGGTCTCAGTCACTGCACAGATATCGATGTTCTCCATTTTAAGGAGTGCCTCGAGAGAGTGCATTTTGAGATTTAGACTTCTAGCACTGAGTAGCATTACCCTCAGTTTTTGCTTGCTTGTTCATGTTATGGTGGTGACTTTGTAATTTGAACCTTGCCTAAAAAAGGCAATATAGGGGCGGCAAGACCCTTAGCCAGTATCCGAAATCCCCGGGGCGACAGGTACAGGCCATCTCTGGCAAAGTTTCATGGTCTGTCGACCATGTCGTCCCAAGCAGACAGATACTGGATCCCCTTACAATGACACCAGAAGCTTAGCCAATTGTTGAAGTCAATCATTTTGTCCTTGTACTGCAGTATCATTCTGGACAATGGCAGGATGCTACTCAGGGCTAAGGTCATACCTGCCTGGGCTACAAGGTCAGAGAGCTCTTCCATGTCTCTTTTCATGTATTCCAGGGAGGTACAGCTCAGGTCATTCACACCAACATGGACAATGACAGAGTCATATTTGTACTTGTTGTGGAGTGATGTGAGTGCATGGGTTATGTGGCGGATCCTGGCACCCGATAGGCAGCTGACAGTAACCTTTGCCTTGTTTAGTCTGGTGAGTGGGACAGCATTGTGCCTGTCTTTAGAGTCACCTATGACTAGTGTGTTGGGTACATTGTTTTGCCTTATGGGCTGTGGTTTATTGGCACACTGAGTCTGTGGGCTATGTATCATTTGGGTTGTGTTGGGGGTGGAAGTTGCTTGCGTTTCTGCTTTGGAGGTCTCTGTTGCTTGAGCAGATTATTATTGAGAGCCTCCAAGAATGTTTTTGTGTTTCTATGTGTGGATTTTGGTGGTGTAGGTTTAGTGGGACTATATGATGAGTGTGGTGTGGTGCAAGTGTTTACCTTCTCCTCTTGACTGTCAAGTTCAGTCTTGGTTGGAGACAGCTTTATCTCCAATTTGGCTAGATAAGTGCATTTTTCACAGGTTGTGGTGTTGAGTGGTAGGAGGAGAGGGTTGTCTGTGTACATGAGAAAATTGCTACATTGCCCCAAGATGCCCAGATTCATCAGATAGACATGAGAGAACACTGGGAGCTGACCCTTGAACATGACTGAATAAAAAACTACTTTCCTCTAGACAATTGAGGAAAGTGAGTATAAGAGCTGTTTTTCTCTAAGCAAGTGAGGAAAGTAAGTACAAAAACTGTTTTCCTCTAGGTAAAGAGGAAGGTTGAGTGCTGTAGTAATTTGTAGCTTATTCAGTGCTAACAACAAGTTCTGAACAAGAACTGAGCATGAATAAGCAAATTCAAGTGCTAAAACTAAGAATATGTACCTGGATCTTGTGGTAGATAGGCTACCTAGTGCTTACCACTCCCACTGATAAGCTAGAATGCTTCCCTCCAATACAGAAAGGCTTGAGGGGGGGGCTCAGAAGCTTACAAATAGTCCTGGAAACAACAAACCTGTATCTGGACTAGACTAGTTACAGTAAAAGTGGGAAACAAGCACAAACACAGGCTTTTAAACCAGAAGGTTGAAAGAGATGGAAAAACTGCCCAAACAGCCAATAAAATACAATTTCTTGGCCAGAAACCACTCTTGTGGTAGATAGGCTACCTAGTGCTTACCACTCCAACTAAGCTAGAAGGCGTCCCTCCAACACAGAAAGGCTTGGGGGGCTCAGAAGCTTACAAACAGTCCTGGTTACAGCAAATCTGTATCTGGACTTGACTAGTTACAAGAAAGGCAGGAAAAAGTGGAAAGGGAGAAAGGAGAAACAGAAGATAATTTAAAATTAAGTGACTTCTTTACATTCTCCACAGTTACTACTTTGGCACTCAAACACTATAGAAGTATACCTTGTCTCTGTGCCATTGAGTCATCTGGTAATGTATCAAGGTTCTGTCTAATGAGCCTTTGAGTAGTTTAATTGCTTTTACCTCATGCACATATTTTATATATATATATATATATATATATATATATATATATATATATATATATGTATAGGTTTACCTTTATAAAGGCGATACACAGTCGGGCGAACAGCAAGTGTTCAAAAGGCTATTTGCAAATTTTGCAAACGCCAAAAGAAAAAAGGTTTGAATGTGCAATGAGTGAATGCACAGTGACATTCGCTCATTGCACATTCGACATTGTGGGGCGGATTGCACTATAGTGGGGATCGGGAAATGGTTCCTTTCCCCAATGTAGTGTGATCTCAGAGTTAGAATAATAAAGTTGGGGGGTGTGGGAGGCGCAGCCCCCCACATGGGGGGTGCAGGTGGGCTTGCTTAGTTTTTTTTTGTTCTACATTAATGTTTGAAAACCAGCAAATCTGCTTTTCGATTTGTTGTTTTTCGAACATTAAGGCCTGTTGACGTTTTCACTTCCATTGTTTTGAGTCACTCATATGAGCACTCAAACCACTGTGATTCAGTTTTATGAAGGTAAACCATATATATATATATATATATATATATATATATATATATATATATATATATATGTACACGCACAAAGATATATAGATATATGCTGATATATAGATACATTTTTACATATATTGACAATGTAACCTAGTACCAAGGAAATGTAGTTTTCCTGCCTTAAGGGTAGTGCACACTTTCCTTAAGGAAGAACAAAGCAACAAAAATGGAAAACTAGTTGCATAAGGATGATTACTCTTGATATTGGCATGCAAATTACTAAGCTAGACCATTGTCACAATTTCTTATGTAAAGTCTATGTCAAAGGTCATTTTGCATTCTTATTAAAAATAAGAAAACAGGGTACAAATGCAGTGTGTTTGAAGGTACACTCTTGGTTAAATATTTCAATGACTGACTTGCATGTAGAAATGGGTTGTAGGGCTGACTGACCTTTTGTAGAGGTTTTGCAACCATAGAGTTGGAATATGTAAATAAGGCAGGGAAGTCACTGTGGCCAAAGGAGACACTGCCAGCCTAGCTAGCAGGAATTTTGTAAATAATTATATGTCACTGGTGAATATTGAAATGATTTATACAAGATGATTGTGTTACAAATGTATTAGAACTGTGTGTCATGTGTATATCAAACTGCCTGTACAGACGCATGTGTTGAAAATGGTATTTGCAGAGTGCTATTGAAAATGTAGCCACAGTGTGCTCTACTGGAAGAGAACAGAACTGTACATGCACTATTGTAACTGTTTAAATGTATATATTTTAACAGTGGAAACTGGAATACAGGAGGTTAACTTCAGAAAAATAACTAAAATTAAATTACTTTATGGCTAGGCCATAAAGATGGTGTCTTTCAGTTTTCAATACAGCAAGAGACACAATGTCTGTACTAAAAAAAATTCTGTATTGTCTTTAGGGTGAAGAAGTTGCTAGTCTTGAAAGCATGAAGGAATGCAACTGTTTTACGACTTCCAGCATCTGCCAGAGATCTGAGAAGACCCTTGTCTGTATATTTTTACATGTAGATGCTAAATACTACCAGCTTCATCAATGGTTGTTTGGGCTGGTAACTAGCAGTCAGATGACAAGAAATGATGTCATTCTGCAAGTTATCCCAGCAGTAATATTTGAGATATTAATATGAGAATTCTCTTAGTGAGACAGAGCATTCTGAATTTTGTCTTGCATTTGACAACATCTAGAAGATCCATTCACTACACTACTGCACTGCTCGAATGAAGTAAGTTTCTAGGGAACAGTATATTTCTCTTAGATTCACTCAGGAATATAGTAAAGCTTAGTTTAGATATTTGTCTTTATTTATTTGAGACTATCCTGCAGTGTTGTTTAAATATTTCCTGTAATTTTGAACTTTGTCGCTGTAAATATATATCTAGTATTGTTTTGATCTTTTATTATTTGTTATTAAATATATTTAAACCTTTCATTGTGGCTGATCTGTGAGATATTTAAATTTTCACAGTACTTGCATATTTATTTGGTGACACTATGTGGGCCATTCCTAATAGCTTTGTTCTTGGTCAAACTACCTGTAGAGCACAGTGTGTCTGTGTCTTTAAGAAGCAAGTGAGTGATAAACGTGCACATACAAATACTGGGCATGTGTTATGTCTAGTGACATTTTTGAAAGTATAGCCAGAGAGTCAGCATGTGAGAATGAATGTAGTTAGACTGTATGTAATTTACCTAAATTAAAGTTAATAGCTTTAAATGTAATGTGTTTGTACATAATAAAGCTGCTTGAACAGAACCCATGAAGACTCGTCTATTATATCGAGACAAGACGAGCAACATGGTGTCAGAACCGGGATTGCAGAGATTGATATTTGGAGCCACAAGGTGCACAGATAACAGTGAAGGTAAACTAAGAAAAATTAGCATGAAAAAGAGCCAGAAAAGAACCAAAGGTAATGAAAACTTGCATGAACAGTTTACTTTATAAAAGAGAAAAAATGAAGCATTACAAAGGCAAAAAATGCATTATTAAACAAGCGATAGGCATAAAAGGGTTATTAATTAAGCGAAAATTTTAAGATTAAGATATTTGATCAAACTAGTATGTTTAAAGCAAAATTAGCATGTTTAAAGAAAAATGAATGTGTGTAAAGCAAAACAAGCAAGCTTAAAGTGAAACGGGCATGCTTAGAGTAAAACAAGCACAAGAAAAGTACAATGGGCATTAAAAGAGATTAAACAAGCAAAATTAATATAACAAAGGTAGAAAAAAGGCATATTAAGCATAAATAAAGCAAGATGACTGCATTTGTTGGTAAAGTACTGTGTTTTGGCATAACTACAACTCTGTATTGTATCAAGGGCATAGCTAGAGTTATTCAAAGGATCTCAAAGTGCTTACAGTGTGTGCTTATAACTGTGCATGTATTCTGAAGAGTTTAATTGTGTGCAAAGTGCAACTATTTCATAATTTGCAGTCAAATACAGCCATTTCAAAAAGTTTCTTGTACTGGATGTCTATTCGCAAAGTGCAGTTACCTCAAAATGTTTTTTACTATGAGCTTCTTCTGCCTAATTCAGTTCAGTTATTTGAAATGTTTCTTAAAATGATGATAAATGACTTTTGCTATATGACGATTTCAAGAGTGTTAAAGTGCCCAAGAAATTTATTTCATAATTGTCAGTCACTTAGAGGCTCATTGTGCCATTGGGCAAAGTTACAAGTGCTGGCATAAATTTGTGGCATATGTGTGTATGTGTATGTATTCATGCATATCTGTAAAAATCATTCACTGGTATGTGCTAATATGGCAGATGGATTTTGAAAGCCCTCACCACTTGCATTTGATCAGAATATTGCAGACAATTGGAGAATATTTGAGCAAGAGTACAATATTTTTATACAAGCAGCTTATTCTAACAAAGATGCATGCACAGGACATTCATTTTGCTAAACCTAGCTGGGTCAGAGGCCATTGAAAGATAGCATTCATTTGTGTATGCACCAGTAGTACATGAGGGAGAAGGTAAATATCATCATATTATTGTACAGGCTGAATAAAGGGAAGACCTCAAGTGTTTGAAGTGCAAATTTAGGGAAATGTTTAACCCACAGACAAATATTACATTAGAGAGGCATTTGTTTCACACAAGAGATCAGAAACCAATGGAAATGTTTGCAGCTTATATTACTGACCTGAGAAAGAAAGCTAAAATGTGTTGGTTTGGTGACTTAAAAGATGAGTTGATAAAGGAAAGGCTCGTGTGTGGTATTAACAGTGCAGCTGTGAGAAAAATTTTGCTTCATGACAGTGATTTAACATTGAGTAAAGCCAATGCCATTTGTCAAATCCATGAAGTTACAGAAAGGCACACAATTATGTTTGCAAATAACAAGAGCATGATTTCAGCAGCCTCAAGAGCAAATGTAGACAGCTTGCAACCCATGGAAAACAGAAGCAGGGCTAAGCACATGGCAGCCACAGCCCATGCTGGTTTGCCATGGGAACCACATAGTTTTCCAGCAAGTTCTGAGAAAGGAAAATGCTCAGTGCAGCACAAGCGTGAGTCAGCAAAATTCAAACTTAGCTTTATTGTTAACTGTCACAATTGTGGTTCAAATCATGAGTCTAAATGAGAAAATGCTTAGCATTTGATCAGCAATGCCATAAGTATAAAAAATGGAACCATTTTCAAAGGTTTTGCAAATCAAGTAAACTCCACGCAGTTACAAAGACAGGTCACACAAAAAAAGCAAACTGATCAAATAGAATTGCAAAAGTCTACTTTTTATGTAGATGGTGTATCAATAATTGGTGAAAGGGTCGATGCAGTGAATTTATTGGTAAGGAACAAAGCATTTTGTACTGTCCAGATCAATGGTAAATCCACCAAGCTCAAAGTAGACACTGGTTCAAAGTGTAATGTTATATCAGCAAACACATTTGCTAAGGTGAGAACTAAAGAGCAACTCAATGTGGCTAGTAGTGTGAAACTTGTGGCTTATGGAGGTGAAGAAATTCAAACCAAAGGTTCAGTAGTACTTTCATGTTATTTAGCTAGGAACTGTTACAACTTGTTATTCTAAGTAGTTTGAAGACCTGTGCAGTCAATATTGGGTCTCAGAGACAGTTTGAGAATGAATCTGCTTTCTTTTACCAAAGAAGTTCATCATATAAGTGCATATCCCAGTTTCAATTTTTCTGAAGCCATTTTCTCAGAATATGCTGATGTTTTCAATGACAAGTTGAGCAAACTTCCAGTTGTGTATTCTATGAAATTAGACCCAGAGGTCAGTCCAGCAGTCCGACCAGCAAGAAAGGTTCCACTAGCTATGCAAGATAAAGTTAAAGCTCAGTTGGATAAAATGGTGCAGCAAGGTATGATTTGTCCAGATATACAACCAACTGAATGGGTGTCATCATTGGTGGCAGCCCACAAGAAAGGCTTAGACAAAATCAGAATATGTATTGACCCAAGAGATTTGAACAAAGCATTAAAGAGACCACATCATCCAATGCATACCGTTGAAGAGGTCGCAGCCCTAATACCGAATGCCACCATTTTTTCTGTCTTAGATGCAAAAAGTTCATTTTGGCAAGTGATACTTGATCACATATCCTCATTACTGACCACTTTTGGTACCCTGTTTGGCAGATATAGATTCCTAAGGATGCCATTTGGAATAAATTCTGCAAGTGAAGTCTTCCAGAGTGCAATGGAGCAATTTTTTTTTCAGGTTATCCTTGTGCCATAATAGTAGATGATTTATTAGTTGAGGCAATGAAGCAGAGCATGATAAAAACCTTAAAACAGTTCTAGACATTGCATGTGAAGTGAACTTAAAGCTCAATCCTCTAAAGTGCAAATTCAAACTATGTAGGTTATTTATTTACTAGCACTGGCTTAAGACCAGACCCATCTAAGCAAGCAGCTATTCTTGAGATGTCCATAGTAGATAATATTCAAGCTCTACACCATTTCTAGGCATGTTCAGCTATCTAGGCAAGTTTATAGCAGACTTCAATGAGTTTACAGCACCTTTAAGAGAGCTAATGAGCAAAAATGTTACATGGTCTTGGTTGAAACAGCACCAGAAGGCATTTGAAGACTTTAAGCAGAAAATTAACACCTAACCTACATTAAGATACTATGATGTCAATAACCAGTCACTCTTTCCTATGATGCTTCAAAATTTGGTCTTGGCGCAGTTATTCTTCAGGAAGGCAGACCAGTAGCCTATGTATCTAGAACACTTACCCAAACTGAGATGAAGTATGCTCAAATTGAGAAAGAACTTTTGGAAATAGTATTTGTGTGTTCAAAGTTTCATGATTATATCTATGGTCGAGCTATTCAAATTGAAACTGCTCACCAACCTCTAGTTACCATTCTAAAGAAGCCTATGCATTCCATTCCAGAAAGATTGCAAAAAATGATGCTCAGACTGCAAAAATACAACTTCAAAATGGTCTATACAAAAAGCAAACTTCTTTATCTGGCTGATACCTTATCCAGATCATCAAGAAATACAACTGAACAGCATGACACAGAGACTTTTGATTTTGACGTAATGGCAGTGCATAATTTTTCCACTATGAGACTTGATAAGCTGAGAGATCATACAAAGACTGATCCAATTTTGCAAAAGCTCAATTACTACATTAAAGTTGGATGGCCGTCAAAGCAATCTAGTGTACTATCTGAAGTGCAAACTTATTTTCCTTACAGAGCAGAGATGAGATGCTGATGGAATATGGCATTATTTTCAAAAGTCCTAAAACTGTTATTCCTGCTTCCTTACAACATGAATATATCCAGATTTTGCATTGTGATCACCCAGGTTCTGACTCTACCAAGAGAAGGGCAAGAGAACTAGTATTTTGGCCTTCACTAGTGAAAGACATTGTTAAAGTACTCTCTTCTTGTTCAGTATGCAATAGTACTAAACCACATTTACTAAGAGAACCACTTCAGCTAAGTCAAATTCCTGAACTATCTTGGTCAACAGTTGCTACTGACATATTCGAGTGGAACAATCAGCATTATTTCATACTGGTAGACTCTTATTCGAACTGGTTTGAGATTGACTTATCACCTAATCTAACATTCACTACTGTTATTACCAAGTTGAAATGTCATTTCTCAGTCCATGGTGGTCCACACAAAATTATTTCTGACAATGGTACTCAATTTGCTAGTCAGTTATTTCAGAAATTTGCAAGAGAATGGGACTTTGTACATGTTACTAGTAGTCCTGAATATCCACAGTCAGATGGACTAGCTGAACGTGTAGTGCAGAGTGCAAAGCAATTACATGAAAGATCAAAGCATGACAATACTGATATCTTCTTGAATCTGCTTAATCTCAGAAACATACCACATGACAATATACTTGGCTCACCTGCTCAGAGACTTCTATACAGGCAAACCAGAACAACATTGCCTATTCGTTCCAGTTTATTGAGGCCTAAAGCTAAAAACAACAGAAACATCAGAGCCCAATTGTTCAAGAAGTGTTCTATCCAGAAGTCCAGTTATGACAAATTGAGCAGATTTCTTTTTCCATTAAAAGAAGGAGAGACAGTGAGGATACAAACGGCAAAAGGTTTCGACCAGATTGGACAGATAACAGGTGTTTGTACCGAGCCAAGGTCCTACCTTGTAGATTCAGAGGGTGTGGAGTACAGGAGGAATCGCAGGCACCTCCTTCCTGTACCAGAATTGTTACCACAGTGACTCTAAGTCTCAGAATCACTCAGACATTGTTCCTATTCCAGAACATGTCATACCATCTGATTCCAGTCCTAAGCATGCTCCTGGTACTCTGAAGGGTGAACACTCTAAAGAAATGAGTCTATTTGCTAAGCCTGAATCCCAGTTTTACATCACAAGATTTTGTCGCACATCTAGACCGGGTGTGAGATACACAGCGACTTGGACATAACTGTATATACATACATAGTTCTGTATAATGCATGAAAAAAGCTACTTGTACCACTTGCAATGTTAATTGATATCCTCTGTATCACATTTTCCAAAAACAGGGAAAATGTAGAGCCAGGGTGCATGTGTCTTTAAGAAGTATAGCAAGTGATGAACGTGCACATACAAACAACAGGCATGTGTTGTACCTAGTGCCATTATGAAAGTGCAGCCAGAGAGTAAGTATGTGAGAATGAATGTAGTTAGTCTGTATACAAGTTACCTAAGTGAAAGTTAGTAGCTATAACCGCAATGTGTTTGTACATAATAAAGCTGTTTGAACAGAACCCGCGAAGATTCATCTATTATATCGAGACAAGACAAATGATAATACCATTTTTGCTAATATTAATATTACACAGTAAGATTGGAAACCCTTTCTTAATGGCCTTAAAGTTGCTAATAAGGAGTTGACTGGTGGCAGTGGTAATTTATAGTCTGGGCAGAAGGGGTCATAGCTAGTAAACCTGTGCCAGCCTTCCCCAGGTGTGTGTATGTGTAAAGCAAACCTCAAAGAGTGTGTATGACAGCTACTTCAGCAGGAACATGAAGCACTGGTTGGACAGAGAGGGTGCTGGAGGTCTTGGCTTGGTCACTCGGCTGAGATCCCAAATGTATAGCTGTGTCAGTGGGGAGTCTTACTGGGGATCGGGAGAAACCAGCCCCGGACTGACTGTGTTCTCTGTGTGCTCTTAAGGGAAATTGCACTTAATGCAGAAAGCTGCATCTGGAAATAGTGTGTGTGCACCTGTTATTCTCCCAGTGTACGTCCCCAACTGGTGCCAGTGGTGAGGACTCAGGCTCCTTGATTACTGGTCCAGTGGTGGGTCATCACAGTCCCTCACATAAAAACACTTAAACAGAAACAAACATCTGTAGTGTTTAGGTAGCAGCTTTCCTTTTTATTGTTTGTTAAAAATCAATATTTCCTTTTTCTGTGAACTGTTGAGTTCTGTCAACAATTTTCTTTTTTGCTTTCTGAAATGGCTGAAGCAACCACAAAAACAGTACTGCAAGGGCTTATAGTATGACATCAAAGGTAATTACTAATGCTGATGTTGTGTTTGAGTTGTTATTCTTAAGGGTGTATATGAAGAGTGTATTGGCATGTGTATGTATTTGTGTTTTGTTATGCTCGGACTGATTGCACATTCAAAATATCTGATCATTCAGTAGTCAGTGTTTTGGTGTTGACTACTTAATGGCTGATGTTTTGAATGTGCAAATAATGCACGCATAATCATATAATATATATAGTGTGTGTGTGTGTGTGTGTGTGTGTATATATATATATATATATATATATATATATATATATATATATATATATGGATTCACTTCAGAAGCTCGAAATACTGAAATCACGAATTTCAGTATCTCGAGCCCAAGTCGAATCCACAAAACAACGAAAAGTAAAAACTGTGAAATTCAAAACTTCAAATACCGGACGTTTTGAATTTCGCGGTTTTACTACACACACAAACACACCATCCACCACACAAACACACACAATCACTGTACTACATGAAATAAGGGGGGCAAGCCCCCATGCACCCCTCTACTTAAATATTCTCACTCAGAGATCGCACTACATACAAACACACACAAAACACCACCACACAAGCTACTTTCGCTTTGCACACACACATCACGGCAACAAAACACACTGACACACACCACAGCCCCTACCTAAACCCCTTAACACACACACTTACCTGAATACATGACCATAGCGGAACTTTAGAAGTGCAAAATTCAATCCAGTATTCGAGGTTTTGAATTTCGCGCTTCTAAACTTTCGCTATTATGTGGATTCGGCTTCTTGGGCTCGAAATACTGAAATTCGACATTTTGGTATTTTGAGCTTCTAAAGGGAACCCATATATATATATATATATATATATATATATATATATATATATATATATATATATATATTATATATATATATATATATATAGATATATATATATACACACACACACACACATATATATATATATATATATATATATATATATATATATGTGGGTCCACTTTTTAATTTCGAAATGCCATAATGTCGAGATTCATAAAATCGACCCCAGAATCTCGACATTATGAAATTTCGAAATCAAAAAGTGAATACAAAAAAAAACATGTTAAATAAGGTTTTTACAAGGGGGCTGTGCCCCCCACACCCCCTGCATCTTAAATAAACTAACTCCGAGATTGAGCTACAGTGAAGAGAACGGTAATGTTTCTGTTCTGCACTGTCTAGCAATCCCCATTATCATTCTCTTTGCTGTAGAGCAATCTCGGAGTCAGTATATTTAAGGTGCAGGGGTGTGGGATGCACAGCCCCCCACATGGGGGGGTTCAGGGGAGCTTGCCTCCCTGCAAAAACATAGTTTTACATGTTTTTATTTATTTTTTATTATTAATTTCGAGATTACAAGATCTAGAGGTTCTCGGTTTGGTTTATAGAACTTTGGGATTTTGTAATTTCGAAATTAAGAAGTGGACCCATATATACATATATATATATATATATATATATATATATATATATATATACACACACATACATACATAGAGAGAGAGAGAGAGATTTAGTATATAATATATATGTATGTGTGTACTATATATATATATATATATATATATATGTGTGTGTGTGTGTGTGTGTCACTGACTAACTTGATCTAGCTGCAATGTGGAGCTGTTTCCATAATAATGGAAGATATTAATTTATGTATCTGTCACACATTTTCTATTACTAATGTGTATTTTCTACTGTATGTTTCCTGAGCTATGGTTAGGGCCTAAGCAGTCTATGCCAAGTACAGCTTTTTACAAAGAAATGGGTCAGATATTACTTTAAAGACCATGTAGAAGTCAATTCTGTGAAGCCTATGAGTTACACAACAAAATAATTCTTGCCAGATTGGAAGAAATACATTCCTGCCTCGATCTATTAGTGACAACCTGACCTTCACTGGTAATCTTTATACCTTGTTGTGTGTTCTACAGGTGCGGAGGCCATGACCCTACAGACTAGGTAAGAGAATCAAAGTTCCACATTCACTATATGCAACACCAACACAATGCTTTCTTACTGTTAGAGATGGTCATTGCCATCATTGTCAGTGCTAGAATCATCTGCAACATCAGACTGTGAGATAGTCATGTGGTGGAGCTCAATAGTGTGTCACCTGTGAAGACACCAAATTAAAATACCCACAATAACTAATACCCTTTACCTTTACTTTATTACCAGTACATACATATATAATAGTTTCTGCATAAAGTGTTAAGACAAAAAAGATAAACTTTTCCTTGTATGTGTGCTTTTGTTGTATGTGTTCCTACAAAATACACCATTTTTTACACTACAAAATGCACCAATAGATTTTTCTTATTTTAACTGACGTGTGTGTGTGTGTGTGTGTGTGTGTGTGTGTGTGTGTGTGTGTGTGTGTGTGTGTGTGTGTGTGTGTGTGTGTGTGTGTGTAATTTTACCTTTTGCTTTTTTGACTGTATTTTCACTGCAATTGTGGATTTTTTGTCATGTTGTGTAATACCATCGTTTTCAATAGTATTACATAAATGTAAATGCATTGTCTTCATATTATATTGTTGTTCATGGAGCTTTTCTACCCGGGACTCCATTGAAAACAGGCTCTTCCTGGCCCATTGGACTCTCCTGGTAAACAAACTGTAAAATAAAATAAAATGAAACAGAGAACCCAACATTTAATGATTTGCACTAAACTACACCATTCAGTAGTATGCACTTGCCTCAAGAGTACTGACCTCCACCTGGGAGATCTACAGTGGAGATTCCATGAGCACTCTTTAGATCTGCGCCAAGGTTCAGCACATCACCATGGGATAGAGATGAGTCTGATCCTCCATGCAGAAAGGGAAAAAACTCCTCTGTCTCATTTAATGGAGGTTCAGCCTACAGGCTGCCTCCTTTCAACCCAGCCTCCCATGCAAGGCAGGCAGCATGTTTCTGAGCATCAATAATCATATCAGTAGCCTGATAGCAGAGTCATTCATAGTTACTACATTGGCCACTGATATCATTTCCTGCATACTGTCATGCATGGTCACTGTCTTTTTTATTTTCTCCAAGTCTTTTGGATTTCTAATACCATAAAGGGAATGGACCCCATTCCTAAGTCAAAGTATGATTAAAATTCATGAAATTAGTATTGTTTCAATCTTGTTAGCCAGAAGTGCTCTTCGCAGCACCCACAATGTGCCTAGTACTGACTTCTTCTGCAATTCATATGGAGTTACATGTATCAGTAACATATCTAAGTACGGTTGTAGATTCTTGTTTGTAAGACCAGTTGTTCCTATTACTATTGGAAATGTCTAGGTATCCTTCTTCCACATTGTCCTCATTTCTGCCTGCAAATCCTGGTATTTTATGACTTTGTGTCTCTCCATATGTAAGACACTGTAGTCACTGGGTGTAGCAATTTTTTCAATGATCAATGCTACTTTTGTTTTCTTTTCATGGACTATTATATCTGTTTTTTTCGCATCTATTTTTTGAACTGTTGGTAATGAGTGATCCCATCATTTCCTGTAACATTTTGTGTCTCATGTTTCCAATGTTTTTCAGCTACTTCAATATTATACTGTTTGTATAATCCCCAATACAACAGTCTTGCTACATTATTATGCCTTTCAGTAAACAGTCCATCAGCCATTAGTATATCTCAACCAGCAGCAAGATGAGTGACTGTTTCCAAGTCTGTATTACAAATCCTACATTTGTCTGTTTCTCCTACATTTTCAATGGACTTTGTAAACCAGTGTGCGTATGTAATCCACTATCTTGGGCCACCAATATTAACCTTTCATCTTTTGGTTTAAATTCACCTCTCTTTTACCATTCTTGCTCTCGATCCTGATCAACATGAGATTGTTCCAAGAGTTTTCCTTACTTGCAGCTACATTTATGCATTTTCCACATTTCTTGCCTTCTTATCTGATCCTTCACCGTATAGTCTTTCTTTTGTTTGTTTTTTTGGTACATTTAGTTGTTGCCTGATTTTTATCTTCTTCTGGTTTGATTTCTATTCTTGCTTGACACAAATATGCTTCTGCTAAACTAAGCAGGGAAGTCATGTTCACAGCTAGGCCGGTCAGATGCTTCCTAGCTGAATATTTGTCACTTCAGGAAATGAACAGCCTGCAGTGAGATCTCATTCTCCATTCCTTTCACTTGCCAGACATTAAGATGTGTAGAGAAAGAATAAACTTTGTGAGTGTACAGATTGAGATAACTTTGAAATACCACACCCTCTGCACTTCACTTCTCATGTTGTATTGTGTAACTGTCTATAAATATATTTAGTGCATGCAACATGTGATTATAGGTTTATAGGTAAGCACTAGGCTTTTTAGTGTTATATTTCAGTATATCAGGAAAAAAGACTAACTAGTTAAGTGTTTCTGCAGTGCTATGATATTATTATGATTCAATATGAGGGAAAAGACAAATTAGTTAAGTGGTTCTGTAGAGTGAGACAATCTTAACAATTGTTAAGCATCTCAACTCATTACATCCGAGTGACGCCTCCAGGTGCATCTGCAGTTACCTCCTACTGCTCCTCTAGGCATCAAATATTGCTTGTTCATATTTGCATTAATAATTCCAAAACCATGCCCTGTACAAGGTATCAGAATATTTTATCTTGAAGCATACATGATGGCAAACACAATTGTATTGATATCTGACCTATGTCAATGAGTATTTGTTAGAATTGTAAGGTGATAACTTTATTTTTAAAGGCTCAAGCCACGCCCACTAGGAGTTAAAGGTGCACAATCAAAAGAGCTGTAAAATCCGGTCTTGTACTAAGCACTTTCATATGCCAATACTGAACAGCGAACAACAGCAGCAGAATTTTGCTGTCTTTGTCAGTAATGTGTCTCTGACTTTCTCTGTTTCCCTGATGAAAGAGATATGTTGCTGTCTGAAAGATGTCACTAAGTGCTTTAAAGCTTTGAAAGCCATCAAAACACTTTGTGCTGTTTTTTTTTTGTTTTTTTTTTGTCAGTAGTAGTGCGTGGAGCAGATGAAGCCCCATAAATTGCAAAGAATTCTGACTGGATCTCCAGTTCTAACCTACTATTATGTATTTTGAACATGGATGCCAAAATTCAACTCTACAGCTTCACTCGTAAGATGAATTTCTTGGTATCCATGTCTCAGACACATAATATACAGGATGATGATTGGGTAGTTGGTCTTACCTCAAAAAGTGAGAAATGTTGCTTTCTTCCTTTCTAGCAATGTGTAGCTAATTTTCTTAGTGTTGCTGTACATCATTTTCCATAGCACTGTGAGGCTCTCTCTGTCTGCTGAGGTTTATGTCAAATCGATTCGAGCCTCTGAGCCCAGTGATTATCCAGATGAGGGTCTAATACATGAATATTTCAGAATCCCTTATTTATTTTTCTCAATAATGACTATACTGATGCTAAAAGGCTTTTGTAAACTGGTGAATCCACAGGAACACCTGCGGAGTGCACTGAGCATAAATGGGTAGGTCAATAACACAAATGGCCACAGTGAGTAAAATATTACATTTATAGCCAATGGAGGCACTGAAGAACAATGATGAACTTGAAGTGAAACTAAATGTAGAGAATGCATACATGTACTATTTCTCTCACCTTTATGTCTTGTTGAAATACCATTAATATTGGCACTATTTGTTTCACACAGTGCCTGAAGTTGTACTACTGAGATGACCTATGGTGAGTAGCAATTGCCAAAATGGAAAACAGGTGTGGCCACTATATACCAGCTGTTAGTCACTGGAATAAGACCTAGAACACAGGCCATGGCTTTCAGTGGTACTTTTTCTAGCAGGGCACCCCAGTGGTGCAGTAAGGAAGCAAAGATCCTTTATTTACTACACTGGGACCACTAGGAGCTCCTGCTTGGGGACTCATATGAGGGGTCCCCAGGGTTAGGCCAATGCCTGACATTGTCATTCTGGAGCTGTCAGTGATGCCATTAACATATTTCACTCTAGTGAGCAGCAGAGGCATCACTATAGTGACCTGTAGAGGCAGCATCCTGACCTGCATGATGGGAAGAAAAGGTCAGAGTACAGGCACCTGAGATGCATTGTAATTATATCAGTTAACTTGTTAAAACATATTGTTTCTTGATCAGCTTATTGAAGGCATGTAAGTAAATATTTGCATTTCTCCCCAAATCTCAGGGTACAACCGAACATAGTATCTTATTCCAGAGGATGATGGAGTGCCTTTCCAATGCAGTGGTGCATATGTCTTTCACTTTCTTTACTAAAATGTTCTTGCTTGAAAAATATTTTAATTGCATTAGTTATGAGAAGGTTAATGCATATTTGTAAACCAGACAGAGGGAAGGTTTGTTATGTGTACATGTGTAGCTACTGGTACTGACATGAATGTGGTTTCCTGAGCCTGGCTCATCAGTTATTAAGGTAGAGCATGTGTACCCATTTCAGCAGTAAGCCTCCACATATATGCCAGTAGTACAGTAAATGACAGGTATGGAAAGGCAGTTGTTAATCACTTTATAAGTAGAGCTCACCTGTTAGTAATTTTGGAGGTATTACACCCAGAAGAGTTTTCATTGTGAGTACCTTGTATATAGCACATCACAGCATAGCAACTTTTAGAAGTCAAACAGCTGTACTGCTCCTTAGGGCTTTGTTTTTTTGTTCTAATTGATTTTTGGATCATGTAATTACCTATGACATTCTATTCTAGAGCTCATATACTGATTTACTGTACTTTCCCCCTCTTTCTTCTCTGCCTTCCGTTATTACTGTCCTCTCTTTTTACAAACTTTTTCTTTTATTATGTTATTTCTCTCCCTTTAGTTTGCAAATATGTACATCAGCTGATGCAGCAGTGCCAGTGACTAGGCCTAGATCCACTATTCCCCAGCGATTCCAGGCAACCTCTGATCTCTGCATCTGCTCCTGAAACCACTAGAGTTACCTACCTGGTGGGTGAACTGGGAGACATTGACGTGCTGTGCTCTCTTGCCCCTGGGAGTGCTTCATTGCAGGGAAAGCAGTTGTGTCTGCTGATGGATATGCCAGGTATGGACACACTGCCACCTACAGGAAGCTGACAGAGATGGTGGAGGAACTGGTGGATTAATGGATAGATGTCTACATCTGCCACCTAGAAAGACTCCTCTTATGAATAGTAGAGTTGCATGCCTGCCTAGCCTTGTCAGCAACATCTTATCCATAGTCAAGTGGGGAGTACGGATAGGGTGCTGACAGTTCAAGGCAAAATAGGAAACCATACCCACCTTATCCATCATCGTACCCTATCATCCATCCCAATGTAGCTCTATCTTTTTGTGTCTGTGCCCTCCCCTGTTTGTTGTCCAATCTACCCCACTGCCAGTGTCTCCCTTTGTTTACCTGATATCTCTCAATCCACTGTCATCCCCCTCACCTAGGGTGCCAGCACCTCCCGTCAGTCTTGCCCCTGTTATGTGTTTGCCTCTGCTTACCCTCAACTTCTTTTTATACCTTCACCTTAGCCTATAGCCTTACCCAAATTTCCCTCAAATAAATAAATAAATATCCTTCCTCCTCTCTCCTGCCCCAATCACATTCTTTCCTTACCTGGTTCTCTTGTGTGAGTCCCACCATTTTCTGACCCCTTTTTCCTAGTATACTATACTCCCATTTCCATGTCTTACTCTGGTCACTGGCCCCATTAAAGCAGCATGCTACGTTTCTCATCTTATCACTTTTTAGTGCATGTGCACATTGTGAGGCACAAACACCTTCTACATTCAGCAATTTTACTCATCCAGGTACATAGCCACGGATATGGCATTCTCTCCTTCAGTGCATGCCCTGTTCTGGGTACTAGCGGGATTAGTAATTAGTTGCAGTTTGAGCTCTTGAGTCTTCACAATGTTAACTGACAATAAGCTCTGAGTCACACTGTGCCCAGATGATAAACAGCAGGAGACTAATTACCATCTTGGTGGGCATGTTTCTGAATATCAGGAATTACTCTTCATGTGCTTAGACTGATGTCTTATGCTATACATATATGCAGTTACAAACATAGATATACTAAAAATGACAGAACTAAAAATATAATAGGTATGTAGGTATTTACTAGGCTAATGACCACAAGGGCTTTTTTAAGCTCAGCCATGCATAGTAAATCTCTGGCAAGTTCTGGTACCTTTGATCAGGGGCTTGGGAGGTGAAACATTTACAAGCAGGGGCTTGGGAGATGAAACATTTACAGGCTGCCTGTGTCCATTAGAGCCATAAGTACCAAACCTGGGATGAATTTCCTTTTTGTCCTAATTTTCCAATATGTTGCTGTCATAAGTTATTTCAAAATGCAAATTTGTGCACCATTTTCAAAAGTAGTATCAGCAAAAGACAAAAGGCAATTATTAATATTCAGCACTCACATAAATTCATTTAACTGGAAGTAGATCACTTTCCAAATGATATGTACATAATCAACAGAACATTTGCAAAATATTATGCTTAAACCAAGTGCACTGGTATAAAAATTCCCTTTCCTAATTTGCCAAGACAATATTAGCAAATGGTGGGGCCATCATTAACACCATGGCAGCTTTTTTAAATAGCTTGAAATACTTGTCTTTAAGAAAAAAAGTAGTTGTTTGATGGGATCAGTTCCAACAATATACAAAGAAATACATTTTCATTCAGCATTGCATAGACAGGCAAATAATCTCTCACATATTCAATCCTTCCATCCTGTGGTACATCTGTGTATAATAATACTACATCAATAGCTGTTAATAAAATATTGTCATGTGCTGATAGGATATTAATGTTATCCAGTTTCAAAATATGCCACAAATTTCTTAAACAAGAGAGAGTAGTATGCACAACTCTGTTCAATTTAGTGTCCACAAACATGCTTAGAGGTTTAGTTTTAGAGCCACCAGTCACCACAGTCAGTCTAAATAGTGGATTATCCAATCATTTGTGCATGTTTGGGATCTCACATAATTTCCCTGTCTTTGGTTTGCTTACTACAAGATATCAGTAGATCAAGCCATCTGTCATGTTTTGATTAAATAAATTAAGCACCAAGAAGTATCTCTATTAGTAAGCATGTTGAATCTCATATAGATAAACTCCTTTGTAATAAACTTTACATTTTTAAAAAGGCTGCACAATCCCTTCCCTTATCTGCTTTCAAATCCCTGCTGCCTGCTGTCATAAATCTAATATTCTGCATGTGCTTAAGTTCCTTCAAAGTTTTGTGTTCATTCAATGATACCTTGTAATGCCTAATATCAGGTTGTCTTTTAACAGACTCCTGATTATTCTTTCACAAACACTTTTAAAATCAAAATCATTTAATGTAGAAGTCAAGGGGGGTGTTAAAGTACATATTTTTTCTTATGAGCTCATTAGAACCACAGATACTAACTATGCAGTCATGTAATGAAAAAAAGTAGCTAGAAAGTTTCTTTGCAAACAGTTTTAAGTTATATTAATGGTTCAGCTGAATTAGTTTTTTTCCATTGGTATAAATGGAAAATGTATTTTTAAATAAAGTGATCTGTTCATTGGAAAAATATAGCTGTATTAGCTATTTTATTAACAGCTATTGATGTAGTATTATTGTACATAGATGTACCACAGCTGTTAAAATTATCTGTTGTGCTTAGCATCTACAACAGCACTGATTCATTCTCCCTCTGCCTTTAAAGGTCAGCTGTACTCTTCCTGTTTGCATATACATTCTCTGCAGCAGCTGCTTTTTCTGTGATTTCCAGATTCTAGCTCTTCTTCAGCCCATTCTGATATGCAGACCTTGCTGAATTGTGTTTAGTGAATTTAAGTTTCTTGTTAATAAATTTTATTTCTGCTTAACAGTTTTCCTCAAGTCATTGCTGGCCTACAAAATCTGAAGGTGATAACAATAACCCCATTAACATTTATGAATCCGCATTATAAACAAAATCAAAAATCACATCTTTGTTTTGCTCAATACTCTTTAAGAGTATAGTGTATGCTCTTCAAACAGGTAGATGATTTAAAGTTCTATAGCCAGTACTTACCATATCTGTTGTGCAAACTGTTTCTTTTTATAACATCTTTCAGCAAATATATTTAGTAGGTATTCTATTTATTTGAAAAAAAATCATATGATGTTAATCCTGATAATCTCAAAAACCTGATTCTTGACAACATTGTCCTTCAGATGATTAGGATGATGACTCAATGTACAAATGTGTGTTTACATATTTAGACTTTCTAAAAATCTTTCAGCTAAAAATGTTGTTGTTAAAATCCAAATGTATTTAAAGCATTCTAAAACCTGCATACTTTTTTCAGAGATAGCAGAAAAAGACTAAATCTCATTATTAGAATTTAGAGCTCTCAGGAATCTATTCTTTTCCATTCAAGACAGCTGGTGAGTAAGAGCTCCCTTAACATGGTCTGCAGATGAATGCAAAGTATGACAGAAAAATTAGCTTCAACCTTGATAAATATAGAGCTTCTGCCTTCTAAGAACTTTACTGCACAGAATTTATGATAAAATTGGAATATATGTGGCTTGGAACATTTTTGTATCTTTCCTGTACACTCAGTCAGTGAACACTCACAAAGCATATTAATAAAAATGGTTTGTGAAAAAAAAAAATGTAACATGTAATTACATTTTAACATGAATTATTAAAAATGGATCTGTTTTCATACCAAGGGGATTATACATGAGAAAAAGTACGAGTAAATGAGGTTTGGAACAGACCATTTTGTCCAGGGACATCTTCAAGGTGGGGGGTTAGAGTAGCAGGATTTGGGAGGATAGGGTGAGGATAGGGTTAAATAGGAATGGATGAGGTTTGGAAGGAAGTGAGGTAGGTGTAGGGAGGGGCTTAGAGGATGTTAGGCAAGTGTAACTGGAACAGGAGTCACATTTTGGCATGAATGAACTTGCTACCCACCCTCCCCCCCCTCTTTTATTAGTGGGGATATGGTTATGTTTAGTTTGGACAGGGCGGAGAAGAGGGGCAGGCTTGCCCTCTTCTGTTCACCCTCTGGTGCTGGATGGTCAATTAAATACGTTTGGAAAGGAAAGTGAATGGTTATGCTGCTTGAGTACATAAGTAAGTGGAGGAAACTGCTTATTTGGTTGATGGTATAATACAATAAATGGTAAGGAAAGTGAGTGGTTACGCTGCTTGAGTACATAAGTAAGTGGAGGAAGCTGCTTATTTGGTTGATGGTATAATACAATAAATGGTAAGGAAAGTGAGTGGTTACGCTGCTTGAGTACATAAGTAAGTGGAGGAAGCTGCTTATTTGGTTGATGGTATAATACAATAAATGGTAAGGAAAGTGAGTGTTTACGCTGCTTGATAAGTATATTATCAAGCGGGTGAAGCTGCTTATTGGATTGATGGTATAATGCAATAAATGGTAATGAAAGTGAGTGGTTACACTGCTTGATAAGTACCGATAAAGGGTAATGGAAGTGAGCTGGTACGTTGCTTCATAAGTATATAAGTAAGCGGAGGAAGCTGCTTGTTTGGTATAATGCATTAAATGGTAACGGATGTGAGCGGGTGCGCTGCTTCATAAGTAAGTGAGTGGAGGTATGGATGCTGCTTACTGATCAGGATGAGCAGGTTTACGCTGTCCTGTCCTATGATAATGTTACATGGATGCTATTACACCTGTATCATGTTTGGTTGAAATGAATGAATATTGATTAACATTTATGTTTAGGGAAATTTAATAAAGGTAATCAAATGTCATTCGGTGCAGTGTGTTTCTTGAAGGGGACCTGGACAAACAAAACTTTTTTAGACTACAAATCCAACGATAGGGTATTAAAATTTTGAGCAATGAAATCTCCCTTACTGACATATATGGAATGTTAATAGTTGAAAAAAAGTACAAAATGAATTTCTTTTGAAACCGAATAATTGGTTAGATGATTTGCAAAATAGGGGAAAGTAAAACAACCTGAGAATAAATGGAGAGCAAGAAAAAGATTGAGGGAAATAATGTGGACAATTTTCTAACCATCTAGCTTCCTAAATATTTAATTTACAGCAGGGACTTTTGAGGTTGAAAGAGTACACAGATCACGTACAAAACAATCTACCAAACTAGAAACTCCCATGGGATCTATACTAGTGAAACATATTATTTATCTTGACAATGAAGTGATTTTAAAAACTGCCTGCTCAAAACTGTCCTACCAGACCTGGAAAAAATATCAAAACTAACAGTTATTTTTCTTATAAGATGACTAAAAAAACAATCTACCAAACCAGAAAATCCAACAGGATCTATACTAGTGAAAGATATTTCTTATCTTGTCAAGGAGGTGATTTTAAAAACTGGTTGGTCAAAACCTTCCTATCACACTTGGAAAAAATATCAAAACTGAGAGTTATTTTTTTCTTTTAAGACTGTGGGGAAAAAAATGAAAGCATGTTGACCCCTGATGAAAGCACTTAAAAATAATATAAAAACCCATATCCTTTATCCTGCAAGACTTAAAATAGTCTTACCAAATGAAACAACTGTGTTCAACACATTAGAAGATTGGAAAATTATAGTCACAGAAGAAGAAAAAGTAAAACTTCTGAGAAGAAGATGGAAGTAACTACAGATACTATAGGGACCTATACAATACACACAGTATTCATCTCTGTAGTCTGTAAAATACAAATGTCAAAAATATTTGAAATATGTTTCATTTGATACGATGGTTTAAAAAACAAAAGACTTTTTAAAGTTGTTTATGAAATGTGAAGATATTTATCTTCAGGTTACCAAAATATGCCAGTCTTATTACTTTTATAATGAAAGATAAGGTTTAATGTAAAAAGTTTAATAAAGTTATAATCAGATTTCAATGATGGTTATTGTGACCTTAATAATTTAATCTGTATATTTATTTATATTATGTTTTTTGTTTGGTTTTCATTTTGTAATAAACAGCAGTTATGAAGTAGCATTACTGGTCACAAGAGTCACAAAGACATTTTTTCATAAAGCTACAGTTATAGTTCATGCTCTGAAGTGTGTTGGTAGCTGGCACAGCACTTAGCCTGTGCAGAGACTTCACTTTTAAGACAGATACTCAGCCTTGCTGCTTACTACCAATTTAGTAGTTCTGTCAAAGCTGCTGTGATGCAAAGAAATTGATAAATAGTTTGAAATGCAGATTAATTTAAGTACAAATAGATAATGAGAACTCTATAAATTTAATAGAAATGTTTGGATGAAATTATCATTGCTGAATGTGAACTTTTTGTGCTGGATGGAGAATGAGAGAAATATTTTTTAAGTACTCAGTAAATCAACTCTTTGATATGACACTCAGTACTGAGATGGTAATAAAATTCTCTGTCCATTCATCTTTGGTTGGATTCTTCTTCTTTCGGCTTTTTTCCCAGTTAGGGATCGCCACAGTGGATCACCTGTCTGCTCATGATTGGCAGTGGAGTTTTACGGTGTCGAGTTGCCAGCCTTCCACAGAAGGCACACACTCACTCCTACGGCCAATTTAGAGTGTCTAATCCACCTACAGCATGTCTTTGGGATGTGGGAGGAAACCGGAGGAAACCCACGCGACCACAGGGAGGACATGCAGACTCCGCACAGAAGGCACCCCAGCCAAGGATCAAACTGGAGACCTTCTTGCTGTGAGGCAACAACGCTAACTGCTGCACCACCATGGTCACCCTATTCATCTTTGGTTGGCTGCTTGGATATTTTGAAGTGAAGGTGTGCTAAGCTGGATAAGACTGTTGTTTGAGTAATTGCTTTGTCCAGAGTATTATGGTATTTTGCAATGCATGAAAGCATGAGATGGCTAAAATTGGAGTTCTGTTTGCTATACAGGAAGGAAAAAAAGTGACCACTGTGGTTTTGAAAAAAAAAAAACACGTAGATTATTGAGAATTTTATACAGAGATGTAAAACAGAACACTGCACTTATGCTATAACTAGGTCTTTGAAAAATTGTTACTGGGTTTTTAGGTAATGATGGGCCTTAAGATATGAATGCATGATGTGGTATGGGGGGAAACATGTAGAATCATTTATTTGCTTTATATAGTGTACTTCCTTGGGTTAAAGTAGAAAATGGGTGAACTTGGATAATGTGATAATATAACTGGGAATTAGGTAGTAACATTTTCCCTTTCATTTGATGCACTGATTGAAATCCATTTACATCAAACTACTTTAAAAGATGAACTGAAGCAAGTCTTTTAATAACTTAAAAGTAAATTTATTAATAACTTTTAATTACCATTGAGTTGTTGCAACTCCGGTAATGATAGTAAGGTATGTTTCAAAGGGAACTATAGTCTTAAGAGTATGACCAGCAGTGGCTGTGTTCTCTTTTCTCTCTAATTTGTACTAGAATTTTAAGTTTTTATATTTTTTGCTCAGCTTTTTTCTCCATGCAGCTGACCATCAGCTGCCCCCAATTCCTCTCCTCATCTGCTGGTACTACCACACAGGCCATAGCCTCCCCAAACTAAACCCAAATCATGCCCAGGGCTGAAGAGGAGATCAAAGATCCCAGGGCAGCACTGCACTACCGCCAGGGAGTGTTTTCTCCAGTTTTCCCCATTCTGTGCACATTCAGTAATACCCATAAGATGGGGTGCATAACGTGCATCTCTTGTTATTCCAGTCCCCACCAGGGACATCAACCAAAACAGTGTGCTGTGAGCATTTGCACCTCACTCTTCCATACAGATGCGTATACCTATGTTCCCTGCCAGCATCTCAGATGACTGAGTTGAAGTTCTTCTATTACTACAGTTGGTTAAATTAATAACATTTGAGATATATAAAGCATGCTGTTTATATGGTTATACTTTTATATAAAGAAAGTATATGTAGAAATACTAGATGTATTTTAACATTTATAATAATACTGAAGAAAAACAGTATGCGGTGAAAAACATTAGAAAATCATCTTATTACATGTAGCATAAAAAACTAAACTGCTTTTGTAGAAAGCAACAATACTCATGGTGTTTACATTTTCACAGCACAGCAATGCAGAGGTTAAACATTGCACATTTGGTGTTTATAGATACATCCTCTTTTTGTTAAGGTTCTCATTACGTACTAAGGTTTCATTCTATATTTCAAGGATGTCAGACTAGAAATGGTAACTGTGCAGATTGCTTTTATATGGATGTGCTATGTATTGTTAAGTGTGTGGACATTCTTTGCTAGATCAGTGCCACATTGATGAGTAATTTTCACCTGCAAACTTAGTGCTTGCAAGGCCTGGGCACACATATGGGTATCAGATACTGAATGTTGTGTAACAGCTACTGACATACTTTTATATAAATAGGATAAATATGTGTCAAGTGTTATTCTCTGTAAAACAGAAATTAATAATGTGAGAGCATTTTGGTTGTTTATATTAGAAGGGGTATATAAGAATGTTTTATTTTTATAACCTACAACAACAACAACAACAACAGAGGATGAACTAATACCATGTGTTCTGTCTCAAAAGGGCTTATACTAACGTCTCTGAGAAAAGTTGTCACTAACTGCAACAAATTCACACAATCAAACCTGTACACATGGATCCTACCTAAAATCTCTTAAGACAAGCTGACTAATTAAATATTATGGCATAAGCACATGAGATATCTACCCTGCAAGTAAAAAAGTTTGCATAGTATAGTGGAATCACTGTTATTGAGGACAAAGAACACTTCATTTACTGTAAAATATAATAAAAGAGTCAACAACATTTCAGGTAACTTCATTCTGTTTAATTTTCCAGTTTAAGACTTTTTTACATGGTCATTGTATTATAAAGGACCTTATTATCAAAGAACTTGATGTTAAAAGCTTTAATTTTGATGCAGAGTGTTATATAAAAACTTCTGTTCAGTATGTTTTGTCTACAAATGGCCTTGGTATAGTTTTATAAAGATGAGCGAGAACAATGTAGTGTCAATAAACATATGCATTCCTTAGGGACAATACAACTTAATAAGGAAATTAACTTTTTCAGCTAAAAATGTAGTAAATCAATTTATATTTCAGTAATCTGATTTACGATATTTAGTAAAGATTATTTTTATTCTTGACAGCATTGATTTTGTTAAGATTTTAAAAGTGTTATCAAATCACCTTAAGTAGTTGGCAGGATTAAAAATAATTTAGTAAATGAAAATAACACGTGTGGGACAGCATACTCAGAAAATATATCTCCCCAAACAAAGAATTTCTAATCTTTTATAACAAAGTAAATAAACTTTATCAATCATACCATTACTAACATCCAATAGAAAAATGCTAGTTAATGCAGTTTTTACTAAATATCTTAATGAAAATATGTCAATGTTTAATTATAGATTTGTTACGTTTACCTATATTATGCTGCCATGTGATCATATGATTTAAGAAGAATGCTGCCTCAGGCACAGAAAATAAAATATAACATTGTATGGAAATATGTGACAGAGAGAAAGAATGCTGCCTCAGGCACAGGAAATGAAATACAACAGTCTGTAATTTTCCATGTATCCACTCATGTTACTGTGGCACACGCACACTAACCTTCTGAATACACATGTAATTTCATTTTAACCCTTACAATCCCCCATCTGATGCTGAGAAATCATCTTATACATGTCATTGAATATATTGTCATACATTTTCCCAAAACTTTTGAAAACTAACTCTCCATCTTCATTTTCTATTTTACTTTCATTGACTTTATCCATAAATTATACTTTTTCACAATCATCAATATGTAAACCTTGTAACAATGCTTTTGATTTTGATGCAATAAGTTTAGTTATTAAAGTTTTATATAAAAGTAAAAACAGAATTATAATACTAATTGAAATAAGCATAATAAAATTTAACAAACTACCTTCCCAATCCTGAAAACAAATTAGTTAACCAAGTCCATTATGAATTGTTTGCTTCTTTAGTTTCTGACCATTCAGCCACTTTTTGGATGATCTCCAAATGACTACATGTTGTGTGCTCGTTGGAATAAATGAACAGCATTTCTCGTGCATGAGCGGGCATGTAGCCCCCTTTGACGCAACTATGAAGTCAAGTGCCATTTGGTTTTGGAGTACACATGCCATGACGTTCTAAAGTAATCAAGTTAATAGTCTCAAAGCTAGAATTACTTAACACTTCTAATAAATCAGAAAATGTTCATAGTTCCCATATTAACTTCACATTTCCATAAGCAGGTAGCATGCCAGCTCCAGAAATAACATCATCACAAAGGTCTTTATGAGAAAGTCCTTTAAAAACTGCTTGCTCTAAATCATGATGATAAATCCATGAAGCATCTACTTTTCCCAATGGATTTTTTATAATCTGGGTATCTCTCACATTATGAATCTTACCACTAGACAGGGCATCTATATGTGGAATAGCTGGAAGAACTGTCCCAACATAGCAACACCGCAACCAGTTTGCTGGTAGCCAGGGATATTCTAGACTACTGGAAATGAAATAAAAGTCTTTCAGCATGACCATACCTTTTACTGCACTTGCAATATGCATTCTCTGAGTAATATTGCATTTACTGTGTCCAATTTCTGCAGTCCTCATTTCAATGTAACAAGTATGCCCCTTGAGAGTCACTGAAAATCTAAGTGCAGTAATTTTTTATTTTTTTATTCAATGATGTGACATTATGCCATGAAGCATCACCTAATATTAATGATGAGAAAGCTGTCCCAGTTTCAGTCTCACTTACTGGTATTGAAAATAATGGTATTCCTCCATCTCTGATTGACTTACAAAGCCATGTCTGACCCAGCTCTGTTAGAAATGCTACATCCAAAGAAATCCCAATCCCTCCACACCACATGCTCCAGAGACCTCAACCTCATTATCACAATCAACAGAATGTACTGGAGGGACAGGTTCATAACCCAGAGACTGCCCATGCTATGGAACTGACTTCCCATACATGTCAAGCAGAGCAGCTCGCTGACCCTCTTCAAGAGAAATCTTGATGAGTGTATGGGAAATAGAAAATTTACCCCGGGGATAACTCTAGTGGCTCTACTCGACAGAGGCACTGGGAACTAAGGTTGGGTGGCACGATGCCAGGGTAATCCTATGGCTAGGCTTATAAAGGCCTCAGGGCCATCAGCCTAATACACACCTATGAAACTATGAACCTAAAAGCAGTGAGTATGTGAGCACATGCCCAAATGTTACTAACATTTATTGAAATTTGGGTGCCAATCTGCTGATTTTTTGTTTAGATTTTATTTTTCTGTCAAGAAACTGAACAGTGCTTACAGTTTCAGCCGAGATAATGAAATGTAGTAGTAGAATGAAAACAATAATTGCAGTCATCATGACAACAATTAGACATTGATGATGAACTGCTCAAGGTTGAAATGGATTCAGGCACAAATTCGTTTTGCAATAAATAGTTTGCTGCTGCACTCCAAAAAAATTCCAAAAATCTTGTTTTGAATTAGCTTCCATAAGTGGAGCTTGGTAGCCTGACTCAGGGAAAATGTCCCCTTCCAGTGTTTCTAAAGCATTAGTCACTGGTTCTGTCCTCAGCATCTCTAGTTCTCCTTCTGGAAAAAGAGTAAACTGGCTCCTCATCAGACAAAGTTGCATAGGGTGGGTTGAAAGGAATTGGTTGACTTCCTTCATTTGGCACTGTTTTTTGGACATATGAAATGTGGATCCATGTTGGAGATGTTTCAGGTCTAACTGCCTTTGCTGTAACCAGGAGTACCAGAAATGAGCCATATCGTCATGGTTGGAGGGCATGTTGTCTGGAGAAAGAAAGAACAAGCACCCAGTCCCCTGGTTGGGCATCATGTTTTGCATCAAGATCGAGCTGGAGCTGGGCAGAAATTACTTGCAAATGGAAATGCTGTGGAATAGAAACAAACTGTTTACAATAGGCAAATATTGTTACATCAACTATATGTAGATCAAGATTTGAAGATAAGGGTATGGCTGGCATCCTCATGGGACATCTCATGAGAATTTCCTGAGGGGAAAACTTTTTTGGTGTACTGATAGCACTGTAAATAGAAAATAGGACTAAAGGCAATGCATCTGGCCCTTTTAGTCCTGTTTCAGCAGTAAGTTTTGGTTTGGTTTGGTTCCTTCTTTCTACTATGCTTGAATACTGTGGTCTGTGGGGACAATGATATTGGATTCAGCACTTTACAAAGTTGTTGAATAATCTGACTAGTGAAATGAGTAGATTTATCTGACTGAATATGACATGGTACCCCAAAATGGGGTATAAAATCATATAAAAGCTTCTTCACAGTGGCATCATTTCTGATGCATGGATAAGCTTCCAACCATCCAGAGAAAACATCAATCAAAATGAATGCATACTGAAACCTTGTATACAATGGTAACTCTATGAAATCACACTGAATACAACAAAAAGGTCCCCACAGCTTTTTATATACTGCGTGGGAACAGTTACAGATTTAGAAATATTAAACTTCAAACAACTGTTAACATGTCTGTACAAGATGCTGCACAACTTCTGAAACATAAGGTGAATATCAATCTGTCAAAATCTGTTTTATCAAGGCATTTTTTTCCCAGATGGGAGGGAAAATGATAGACCTGTGCCAACTGAGGTAAAAGCATTCGTGATGCAACTAATCTTCCATACGGATGGTGCCAAAGTGTGCCCAGGGAACGATAGCAACCGTCATGGATCCACTTTACACTTTCAGAGTCGTCAGCCTGGTTTTGAAAAGACAATACTTCCTGTAAAGTTACAGGTACACATTCAACTTGAGCAGGTTGCAAGAAAGAAGCCTGAACAGGATTTAATAAACCAACCTGTTTTGCCACTCTATCAGCAAATGAATTCCCTGCTGTTTCAACTGAATCATCTGATTTATGAGCAGCACATTTAACAACAGCTATTTCCCTTGAGAGAAGCAACTTTTAACAGTTCAGTTATAAACCCTGCATTTTTGATTTTTGTTCCTGCGGATGTTAAAAAAAAAAACTTTCTCTCCATAAAGTACACAAATCATGTACAACGTTACAGGCATACTTAGAGTCACTGTATATAGTAACAGTCTTTCCCTGTGCTAATTTGCAAGCCTCTGTTAGTGTTACTAACTCAGCTATCTGAGTTGAAACATGTCCTTGCAATTGTCCACTCAATAACACTTGGTTAATACTGCAAACTGCAAATGCAGCTATCAACTGACCATCTTCCCTTCTGATGCTTGATCCATCAACGAACAAGATTAAGTCAGGGTTTTGCGGAGGATTGTCCTGTAGGTCATGTCTAGAAGGAATGCAAATTTTTAAAAATAAAAACAAAATCATGATGTTCAACCTCATCAGCAATAGGTATAAGTGAAGCTTAATTTAAAGGAGGATATGTAATAATTTGCAGAGAGGGATTATTAAGTAGAGCTAGCTCATATTTGGATAGCCTAGAAGCAGAAATAGATTGTGTTTTAGTCCTTAACAATAAAGCATTCACAGCATGTGGAACTGCAACAAAAGTACCATGACCTAAAGTGAGTGCTGCTGCCATGCCCACTAACTGAGCAGTAGTGGCTACAGCTCTCAGACAAGTGGGAAGTGCGGCTGCTACTGGATCAAGATTTGTAGCACAATAAGCAACAGGTCTAAAGCCATCATTTCTCTTTTGTGCTAATAATCCTAAGGCTATTTTATTATGTTCATAAAAGAAAATAAAGAAAACCTCTGAATAATCTGGAAATCCTAATGCTGGAGGATTTAAAAGAAGTGAATTTAACTGAGTAGTATCATGGCATGGCTACCATGGAAGGGGATCGGGCATGTGACGGCCTCACTCTAGGCCAGTAATCAAGGAGCCTGAATCCTCACTACTGATACTGGAGAGGAATGTTCACTTGGAATACAAATGGATACACTAAGTATTTCCAGATGCAGACCTCTCTGCATCAAACACAATTTCCCTTAAGAGCACACAGGGAACACACTCAGCCCATGGGTTTTTCTCTTTCTCTTTCTCTCTCTCTCTCTCTCTCTCTCTCTCTCTCCCCCCAGGTCCCCAGTAAGGCTCACCACTGGCACAACTTCAAAGTCCTCAGCTGAAAGCCCAAGCCAAGTCCTCCACCACTCTCTCTCTGTGAAACCAGTGGTTCATGTCCCTGCCCAAGTAGCTGACACACACACTCTTTGAGATTTAATTTTCACACACACACACATACACACACACACAAACATGCACACCTGGGAAAGGCTACCACAGATTACCCACTCTACCAACTTTGCCCAGACCATAAGGTAGATTCACCGCCAACAGTCAGTTACTATAAGGATCTTAAAAGGGTATCAAATTATACTGAGTGAAATTACTATTAATACAAATGGTAATGTTGACCAAACAGTCAGTCTTTCAGGAATGGCCAGAGTTATCACCAAATAGATATGTGCAAATACTATCAAAACTTAAATATTTTCTAAAAAGGATCAGCCACGATGAAAAGTTTAAATATATTTAATAATAAATAATAGTAGATGAAACACAGAAATATAAAGTTGTTTACTAGCAGCAGCCACTTCATTAGTTACAGATCTCTTTAATGTGGAATTATTCAGATGACTTATTTCTGCAGAAATTGTACACATTGACTGATATCAAGTGACCTTTTATGGTTGAAATATTCTGAACTGGGCAGTTTTGTCATTATTGGTTCATATAATTGTTTTGTTTGTTTACTGGAAACATGTTCAAAACTACAAATTTAAAATTGCACTAACAAGTGGTGCTGTATTATACAAAGAATATAATTTAATACAATCAGGAAGGTGAATCAAAGAACATATAATTAAAATGTGTGCAAGGGGCCTATGGTTTGAAAATAGCCCAAAGGTTAACTTTATCCGCCACTGGCCAGATGCATTTTCTTTGAATGTGGGTTTTAATGCCATTTCAATGAACGTGAGTTTCAAAGGCAGAGAAGTTTGTTTTTAATGCTAAGTCTGTTTTCATTGTGACATTTGTTTAGCAAATGTCTATCAATGTCCATGCTATACAATTTGAAATAAACATTCTAATTAAATCCAAATATCTTTAATCACTAAAGAAGTAAAGAAGAAAATTAGTATGTGTGCCAACAAGTTTCAACTGTTACGGTAATTGGGGAGAAACAGACAAGTAATGTGACACTGGAATGGCTGTGAGGGGGAAGCTGGGGGGCTGCTGTGTGTGGAGGAAGCCTTGATCCATTATCCTGCCTAGGGTCCCATTTGACTGTTATGGATCTGGATGGGAGTGTTTTGTATTTAGTTTTTTTTTTTGTTTGAGAGTTTTCATTTAAATGAAAAATCTTGAAAAATGTGATAGATTCAAATTGAGGTGAGAAGAAATAACTGTTCAAAATCTTAGCCTGCCAAACATTAGTATATGTATATAACACAAAAGCTGGAAACACACATTAAAAAAAAATGGTATGTATAATAGGTGGGAACAATAGCTTGTTATCAAGATGGCTATGCTGTCCATATTATCCTGGAATGTGAATGACCTTACCGTTATACATACATAAAAGTGTATTGAATTATATTAACCAATGCAGAGTGAAAATAGCAATGCTGCAGGGACACATTTGGAAAGAAACAAGCATGTGAATTTGATAGATAGAGGATTTCAGAATGGATATTCAGCAGAATATCAAGGACAAAAAAAAGTAAGTAATTTTATTAATTGCTAGTGGGGCTCCAATGATGATAGATGAGGGGGAAAAAGACAAAAAATGTGGATTTTTAGTAGTAAGGGGCTAGTAGCAAGGGAGGAAGATTACAGTGGTGCACAGTTATATTTCATTGAAAATTGCTATTATGGAGCTTAAGAAAATTTGGGAAGAAATAGTCAGCTTTCAATGGGGAATATTATTTATACATGGGTACTAGAATTGGATTTGCAATAGTAAAGATGTATTGGGGGGGCCTAGAAGAAACAGTATGACAAAAGAGGGTAGATTTCTGAAGACATTTATGAAAATATTTGGTATGGAAGATGTGAATTCAGCAAAAGGAACTTGGACAGAATTTACATATTATTCCCCAAGGTACAATAACTTGGCTAGAGTAGATAGAAATTACATTTCACAGAAACGTGCATTTAATTGAAAGCTTTAACACACATCCAATAACTATTTCTGATTATGTACCAATAAAAACTAAGATAAAAATGCAGGGTAATGAAGTAAAAATAAGACACTTATGTTTTCCCACCCGCCTGTTAAAAAGAGAGGAATTTAAGAAATGGATAGTGGAAATTATTCAAGAATTATTAGGAAGGACAGAAATATCTTCAGCAGTTATAGCTAGTGACTGGAATAAAATAAAAATGGAGTTTAAAAGAGGGTTGAAATAAAGGAGAAAGAGATGCGGTTAAGAAGTAATAGAAATAACTTAGAGGGGCTGACATAGTTGATCCGCTGCGGTGCAGTGGTTAGCGTTGTCGCCTCACAGCAAGAGGTTCTCCCGTTCTATTCTCAGCTGGAGCGCCTTTTATGTGGAGTCTGCATGTCCTTCCAGTGGTCAAGTGATGTTTAAAGACATGCAGGTAGGTTCGTGCGTGAATGGGTGTGCCTTCTTTGAAGGTTGGGCGTTGGGCTGGCAACTCAGCACCATAAACATCCACTGCCAATAATTAGCGGACCGGAGTTCCACTGTGGCAACCCCTAACCGGGAAAAGCCGAAAGACATTACTTACTTAGAGGTGCCGACAAAGATTAAAGTATTGCATAATAATGGAAATCTCACAGAACAAGAGGAGGAGCAAATTCAGAGTGCTAAAGGGAAAATAAGAGAGTATCTGGAGAATATGCATAAGGTTAGAAAGATTGCAGTTAAAAACTATTTTTTATAACAACTCCAGAGAGCAAAAACCTTTAACACAAAGAATTAAACAACAGAATGCTGAAAGAGCTGTTGTCAAACTTAAGGAACCTATAAAGAGAAAAATAACCAGAGATCCTCTAAAGGTTTCAGAAAAATTCTGGAAATTTTATGAACATTTGCATAAAGCAGAAAAATGTGGAAATGAAGAAAGAGGACAACAGAAATATTTATGGAAGACTTAGTTATGTTAAGGTTAGAGGTAGACGAGGTGATGACAGAAAGATAGTGATGTATTACTGATCTATAGGAAAGCCTCCAGGAACAGTTGGTATTCCTGTGGAGGTTTGGAAATTAGGAGGGAAGAAAGTGATAAACATCTGGAAGATTTTGTTTAACAGTATTTTAAAAGCAGGAGAAGCATCAACATCCTGAAAAAAAGCTGTGGTAGCTGTAATACCTAAAAATGGTAAAGACTCATCAGGTCCAGTTTCATATATGTCTGTTTTGATTCTAAACCATGTTTATGTCTATAATGGCTATGGGAATGGCAAAGGTGATTCAAAAATCGATAGAGATGGATCAGTGTGGTTTTGTGAAGAGGAGGCAAACATTTGACAACATCAATAGAATAATAATGATCCAGAGGGAAGCAGAATGTAAGAAAATACCACTGTTGTTGGTGGGTCTTGATGCAGAGAAAGCATTTGACAGAGTAAGCTGGGGTTTATGAGTAGGGCAATGGAAGCATTTGCATTCCCTGAGATAATAATAGGGTTAATTAGGAGGATATATGAGGGATCAGATGTGAAAATTAAAGTGGATGGGGTTCCCCTCTGATAAGTTCTGTTTGAACAGATGTGTTTTCTCTTTCTCCTTTATTTGTGTTATACTTACAACCATTGCCAAAGAAAATAAGGGATTCAGAAATTCAAGGATATAATTGGTATGGCAATCAAGAAAGGTTGGTTTTATTTGCAGATGATATTTTATACCTGATAAAAACAGGAAAGGACATTTCAGTGTTGTAGAACATTCTGAGACAGTTTCAAGTCTTTTCGGGATACAAAATTAATGAAGATAACACAAAGGCATCAGCTGTAAACTATGCACCCACATATGAATTGGTTCAGCAATACCTAGATATATATATATATATATATATATATATATATATATATGGTTCTACCTGACTTCACCGACGAACATCGACAGCGAAATCGAGCCGCAGAAGGCGAAAGTGCAGAAGACCGACGCGGGAGACCCCAGAAGATCGACAGTGCAGAAGACCGACCCGACGGATGAAAGCACTGAGGATGCCGAAATGGGAAAAGGCTGTGTAAGTATGACGTTAGGGTGCGAAAAAGGTATGTGGATAGGGGTGGGTTAAGTGAGTTAGGGTTAGAATGTGTTTGGGTTAGGGGCGGGATAAGTGAGTTAGGGTTAGGAGCGGGTCAGGTAAGTGTGCTAGTGAATGTGTTTGGGTTAGGATAAGTGAGTTAGGGTTAGGGGCCGGGGTCAGTAAGTGTGCGTAGTGATTGTGTTTGGGTTAGGGGCGGGATAAGTGAGTTAGGTCAGGTAAGTGTGCGTAGTGACGGACCTTAGGGTTAGGGTTTGGGTCAGGGTTGTAGGTAGTTGTGTATGTGAGGTTTAGTGTGGGTTTGCAGGGATTTTGGTGTGCTTGTGTTGTGTATGTGGTTTTGGATGGGGAATGTGTTTTGTTTGTTGATTGTGGTGTGTGAAGTGTATAAGGTTTCGTGTTTGTGTACCGTCGGTTATTTCGTTGTCGGGCATGTGGATTTTCGTGTTTTTGTACTGTCGGTTATGTGGTTTCGGTGATTGCGTTGTCGGTGTTGTGGTGTTTCGGTGAAGTCAGGTAGAACCATATATATATATATATATATATATATATATATATATATATATTTATATGGGGATATGACAAAATGAAGTACTTAGGAGTATGGGTTAAAAAGGGTTCTGTTATGGCAGCTAGAATAGACTAAACAAAAGATGATACAAACAAAAAGTGAGAAGCTGGAAGATCTATTTTACGGATATGGATAGCAAGATATAAGCAGTAAAAATGTTATTAGACCCTTTTGTTTTATAGACAGGTCAGGCATATTTTTATTAACCAGAGGAGAAGTTGTGGATAAGGAAGGCAGGGGAAGAGGACAAGAGTCAAGTAAGATAAGCTGATCCTTCCAATAGAACAAGGTGGTTTGAGATTACTTGATTTGAATGGGGTGTTTCAGAGTTATACAGTTAAAGCTCCTATACATAGCACAAGCAGAAATCGATAATTCAAAGTAAAAAGGAATGATAATGAAACAGAGGGAAAGGTCAAGAAATAAGGAGAGGCTGAGGTTTGGGGTACAGATCCTTAAGGAGAATAACAATAAACATGCAGAATATTATATTCATAAAGTAAGAGAAAATATTCTAAGAACTAAGCCAACATGGGAATGGAGAAAGGAGATTCTGCCTATAGGAATGACTGTAATCCGGGGCGCATTGAATAGGCAAGATGTGGCTGGAATTTACTGGAGAAAACTGGCAAAGGAACCAAGGTACTGGAAGAAAATAATTAAAGACAGAAAGGTAATCGAATGGGAAGATGCCAAGAATATGTTTGGACTTCTGAATAGACATTGCCTTCCCTCTCAAGGACTGACATCAGAGTATAGGCAAAGAAAAATTAATAGAGTGATCCTAAGTATAAGACTAGCACTGGTAATGTTTTTAGTAAAAATCTATATCATACGCTACTGATAAAAAAGGGATAATTAGTAAGGCATATAAAATATTGCATGATAACTATAGGAATCAATCAGAGGAGGTTAGAAAGGATTGGGAAAAGAGAATGGACATGCATTTCACAAAGAAACAATGGTAAGACATATGTATGGCTCCCAAATATGCAACAAAGTCTAGAAGATTTATGATTTTTGCCTGGAAGTGTTTGCATGTGTATTTTTATACCCCAAGCAGATCATAAAGAATTTTTCCCTCAGATAGATTGCAAGTATTGAAGGTGTGATGGAAAGAAAGAGTTAATTCAGAATATATTTTTTGGGAGTGTAATAAGTTGGCAGACTTTAATAATTCCCTACGGATTACTCTATCAGAAATATAAAGCAAGCAAATGGCTGTAAGTAAGGATATGATTCTTTTGAGCTGGGATACAGGATCTGAATTGCATAGACATAGTAAGGCCTTATTAAATTTAATTATATTGGCTGCCAAAAAAGCAATAACTAGAAAATGGAAATCAAAGTCTACAGCAACTGTATCTGAGGTATCGAATATTATGAAATAGATAAAAGAACTAGAGGAGGGATCTTTAAAAAAAGGAAATGAGCGAATTACATAGAAGTAAATGAAAACTGTTTGAACAATATATGCATAATGTTGAGGAGGAGGAGTGAGGTTTAAGGAAAGGCAATATTTCGACAATTTTTTCCTAATATTGGTCGGATGATAGCAAAGAGAATGTATGTGATGTATAATGTTTGAAAATGAAAATATGTCAATATGGTTTGTTTTCATTTATATAAATGGATGATTGCCTATGTCATAAGCAATAATCCAATAAAGCTGTTTCTTGTTTAAAAAAAATAAAGTCTGGACTTTCCAGTACAGATCAGTAGAAAACTAAAGCAATTTATCCAGCAATGATCTGCAAAGAGTTGCAGATTATAATTTAAGTTTCTATTTCCTGCTTATTTCAGGATGCTATTTCTACATAGGTTCAAAACTTTTGTGCAGATGTAAAGTACACAAGACACAATATATAAGTATGATCCTCCATCCACAGCAGTCAAAACATCTGAAATGTTAAACCAAAAAAATACCACATCTGAAATGTTGTAGAGTCAGTTAGCATCATGTTTTCAGCATTATAGTCTGTACTTAATTTTCCATAAGGTGCAATAAAGCATAACTGCTAAAACCCTAATGGGCAGTAAGCTACAATATATATGTAGATGTATAACTAGAGTGCACACATTTCAGACCTAGTCAACTTTTTTGTCTCAAACAAGTCACAAAGTGAATTGGATGTCTTATGTCCTATTAGCAACCAGGAGATCATTATCCCACAGATTGATATGTTACTAAATTAGAAATTATTTAGAATGTTGAGTGGGCCATTGTAACTGGTTTGTATTATGGGGTATTGTAATTTAGTTCTTAGATCTGTATGGTTTACATATAACTGTGAAGGTATACCATAATTAAATGGACACATGAATCCCGGAAGATACAAGCAGCCCAACCAACTGCATGACTGGTTCCTAGTAGTGACAAGAGACCTAACATACAAAAGTTTGGCCACGTTTGCCACACTCACCAAGCTATGTGTAACATAGTAGCTGTAGCACATCAGAAGTGTGTGCATATCATGGAGCAGCCATGTGGAACTCCAGATATGAGGTTGATGCAGAGACCAAGGCGTACATTGACAGAAAGAAACAACCACCCTTCATAACTGTCTTAATGATGGCTTGTCCACTGACTGGTTGTTGCTCCAGCACTTGGGGTGTAATAGGGAATGGAAGGGTGACTGAAGATGAAAAGTTTTTCAACTGGCAGGCAACAGGGCAAAAACAATATAGAAAAAAGATATGCATGTGAGCACACAAGCTGATTTGGAAATGAGCAGTTAACTGTGTTATAATGATTTAATGATATGTTTCAGAAAAAATATATTTTACTTTTGGAGCAATCATAAAGGAATCTGTAAGCATCTGAGCTTTTATTATATGGAAAATACCATATATTGAATTGCTCTCAGATGACTATTATACCCAACAACAAAAATAAGCCTTAAGAATCAAGTGTACTTTAAAAAGACAACCAGAGGATTAGCTTGTGATCACATGAAGGAAGACTGCTGCTGTATCAGCCAAAACCTACATATTATCTGTTTAGAACATTAAGTAACATGGTAGGTTGCTGTTTAAAAAATAGGTGACATGGCAGGTTTCTGTTTAGAACACTAAGTGACATGACAGTTTGTTGTTTAGAACACTAAATGACATGACAGGTTGTTGTCTAGAACACTAAATGACATGACAGGTTGCTACTTAGAACACTAAATGACATGAGAGTTTGCTGCTTAGAACATTAAGTGACATGATATGTTGCTATTTGGAACATTAAGTGACAGGGCAAGTTGCTGTTTACAACACTAAGTGACATGACAGATTAATGTTGAGAACACTAAATAGCATGGCAGAATCCTGTTCAGAACACTAAGTGACATGGCAGGTTGCTGTATAGAACATTAAGTGACATGGCAGTTTCCTGTTTGAATACGAAATAGCATGGTGGAATGATGTTTAGAACACTAAGTGACATGACAGTTTGCTGTTTGGAACACTAAATAGCATGGCAGAATGCTATTTAGAACATTAAGTTACATGGCAGGTTGCTTTTTAGAACATTAAGTGCATGGGCACTGGAACCATAGAATGAGGGGAGTGGAGTACCCCTTCACTTTTAAAGCCGCAAGACCTTAACAACATGGAGTTTTAGGACCCAACGAGAACTCATGCATGCGCCGCACGCTAACGTAATTTAAACACAAAAGTGCGCAGAAATCTAATCATATCATTGCTGCAGCCAAAGTCATGGTAAGTTTCATTATTTAGCTGCTGTTGGAAGCTCCATTTCATTATTTGGGAAGCTCCATTATTATTTAGTTAGCTGCTGGAAGCTATGATTTAGTTGTGTGTTCCATTTCATTATTTAGCTGTGTGTGTCATTATTTAGCTGCTGTTGGAAGCTCTGTTTCATTATTTGGGAAGCTCCATTATTATTTATTTAGCTGCTGGAAGCTATGATTTAGTTGTGTGCTCCGTTTCATTATTTAGCTGTGTGTGTGTCATTATTTAGCTGCTGTTGGAAGCTCCATTTCATTATTTGGGAAGCTCCATTATTATTTAGTTAGCTGCTGGAAGCTATGATTTACTTGTGTGCTCCGTTTCATTATTTAGCTGTGTGTGTCATTATTTAGCTGCTGTTGGAAGCTCCGTTTCATTATTTGGGAAGTTTCGTTATTATTTAGTTAGCTGCTGGAAGCTATGATTTAGTTATGTGCTCTGTTTCATTATTTAGCTGTGTGTGTGTCATTATTTAGCTGCTGTTAGAAGCTCTGTTTCATTATTTGGGAAGCTCCGTTATTATTTAGTTAGCTGCTGGAAGCTATGATTTAGTTATGTGCTCAGTTTCATTATTTAGCTGTGTTTGTCATTATTTAGCTGCTGCTGGAAGCTCCGTTTCATTATTTGGGAAGCTCCATTATTATTTAGTTAGCTGCTGGAAGCTATGATTTAGTTGTGTGCTCCGTTTCATTATTTAGCTGTGTGTGTGTCATTATTTAGCTGCTGTTGAAAGCTCCGTTTCATTATTTGGGAAGCTCCGTTATTATTTAGTTAGCAGCTGGAAGCTCAGTTATTATTTAGTAGTTAGCTGCTGGAAGCTATTATTCAGTTGTGTGCTCCGTTTTAATGGAAGCTAAGTCATATAAACACCACACACAAATATGCATGCAGACATATGATTGTGTAGCCAGATGATCCTCCCATTCTACCATATTTTGTTGTACTCAACAACTTATTTTCAAAAGTAAATAAAAGAAGATAAATATTATTGAACAGCTTTTTGATACCAATCCATACAGGGCCCTAATGCTGAAACTCCCATACAGTCATTTACTGTTTGGATAGCTTGAAACAGGGAAGACAAAACGAAAAAGGAACAGACTGAATTTTTGGCAAGGGGTTTACGCCTGACTACCATTTCCAGACAGATCAGATGGCTAAATTGTTGACAAAATACTAAATATGATGCTGCCTTAAGTTACTGACCAACAGAGAAAAATTCAAAGCTCCGTTATTAGCTGTTGGAAGCTCCATTATTAGCAGTGTGTGTGTGTGTGTGTGTGTGTGTTTACCCAGGTGCAGACCCTGAACCTTGTGTACAGGTGCCTGCATTCTCTACCCACACCACCACTTTTGTGATTCAGGGAGTTGAATCCCTAGCTCTCAACTATCTAGATTTCACACAATTTTTGGCTCATACTTTTGGTCTTTTCCCTTAAAATTTGTGGTTTTGTGGCAAAGCAGTGACAATGGAATTCACTAAACAATGATAGCCCTTTAAGTCTCAGTCTTCCTGTCTTTTTTTGAAACACATCGTAACACAAAACACTATTTCAGCAACTTTCTAAGATTATACAAGCAATACTTAAAATGTGTCCCTGGTTTTGGGCCTTTGCCTCACCTCCCATTAAATTTTGTCTTTTTCCACATTTCTTCTGCTGTGAAATTGAGAGATTTAGTTGTGTCAAGTGGCTGGTGCAGTGGTAGTGTAGTTGCCTCGTGGCAAGAGATTCTCTGGTTTGATTCTTGGCATGGGTGCCTTCTGTATGGAGTCTGTATGTCTTCCTGTGTTTGTGTGGGTTTCCTTCCATGATACAAAGGCGTGCATCTGGATCATTTCTCCCGGGGCCTCTGAAAGTTCTTTGTTCCAAGTCAGACTTTCCCAGTAAATAAATGTTATATACATAAAAAGTGTGAGTTTCAGGGGAATAAAAGTTTAGTGCTGCTTATTCCACATCTGTCTGCATTGTTAGTAGCACAACAGGTAATAGCCTTACTTTTGATGCAGAAGGCTATGGGTTCTACTCCCACAGTATGCACATGGATTGCTGATACTGTACTATGTTGTATTTTAAAGGGAGTGGATGCTGCAGTCCTGTGAATGTCCTCCTTTGGAGGAGTTACCCAGTAACTATGAAGCTGTTATCAGTTTGCCATCCATTCCCTATTGCAATATTACTAGCTTATCATTTTTTAATGTAACATAGGCAATTTATTCTTCAAGGGCAACAGCCACTTTATTTGTAGATGAAACACTGAAATATGAAGTTCTTTCCTAGTAGCAACCTCTTCATTAGTTAGAGATCCCTTTAATGTGGAATTATTCAGATGACTGACTTCTGCAGAGATTTTGCATATTTACTGATATTGGTGGATTGTAATGACAAAAGTTTGAGTGGCCTTTTATGGTTGAAATTTTCTGAAATGAGTAGTTTTGTCATTATTGGTTCATACATGTTGTTTCATTGCTTACTAGAAGATGGTTCAAAACTACAAATTTAAAACACATTCTAGCAACTGGTGCTGTATTATACAAGGAATAGAATTTAATACAAAAAGGAAGGTGAATCAAAGACTGCATACATGTATGCATGGCCCTAAAAATGTGTTTGAAAACAGCCCAGAGGAAAGTGTGAAAGGCTCAAAATCATGGGCAGATTTTAAGCTTTACTCTTGTTACCAAAGCAATGGATGAAGGTAAAACAATTCACACCACATTACCTTGACCTGGCCAAGCCTTTTGACACAATCCCCTACTCAGGTGTAGTACAAAAGATGAATAATGTAGGAGCAAACACTTGCATCACTAGCTAGATTGCCAACTTGCTCACAGGATGCAAGTGATCAAAATAGGAGAAGAGACCAGTCACCAATAGAGTCCTCCAGGGTTTGGTGCTGATACTTTTTCTGTTTGGCATATACATCTCAGAAGTAAAAGGAAATACCAAAGGGCTTTGACCAGCTAAGTTTGAGATGACTGCAAGCTAGGAGCAGTTATTGAATCCCCAAATGACTTAACCATCATGCAGGAAGGTTTGTTCCAAATAATAACTGGTGTCAAAATCATGACAATGTCCTCTGAGAACTTACCCAGTTGTTTGGCATTTGGGAACTTGTGTGTACGGTGACCTAACATTTGACCAGCATGTGCCCACAGTTGATCTAGAGATGTTGTACCCCTTTACAAAGCTCTCATTAGGTCAGTCATTTTGTATAATGCCCACTTTGGCATGTATCTGTCCAGACCCATGCAACAATTGGAATACCTTCAGAGATACCTTACTAAAAGGATACAAGTCCTAAACAATAGGTCTTACATGGACCACCTCAAAGATTTATTACTATACTCAGTATTCTACAGAGTGCTTAGAAATATTCAGTCCAGGTATCTAAACTGAATGTTGTGGAGAGATAGATATATATCACAGAAGCTACCACTGTTCCAGAACAGACTATCCATAAAAATAAAATAAAGCTCATCTGTCCATATTCAAATGCAACTTGAATCTAAGGATGGGTAACAGAAAATGTATTCCAGGATTGTCCCTCATGCCACTAAAGGATAGAGGCAGTTCCTAAATGCTGCATCCCTTACATGGGCCCCCTCAAATTATCTATGGTATAATCACAGTTATTCTCACTAAGGCTAGTATGCAATTATCAGCCATGGAATAGGTAAGACCAATCAGAAAATGTTAATTCAAGCACCAAAAGGGAATTGGCTAAGCTTAAAATGCCCTCCAGGTGAACCTATGTTGTGGTAGTAAATAGTTATAAAAAATTGCCCTTTTTAGATCACTAAGTGCCACTCTCACCCTCGACTCCCCCAGTCTTCAACAGCTTCTGGTGCCACTGACAAGTGACATGATGGGTTGCTTTTTAAAACACTAAATAGCATGTCAGCATGCTGTTTAGAACATTATGTGATATGACAGGGTGCAGTTTAGAAGACTAAGTGACAAGACATGCCAGGTTGCTATAGAGAACACTTAGTAGTTTGTCAAGTTACTGTTTAGAACACTGTGACATGATACACTGCCTGAAAATGATGTATGTTTACCATACATGAATAGGCATTAAAAGGTCACTAGTCAAGTGGGTTTATTGCTGTGTATTTAAGGGCTAGGCTATTGTCATGTGCCAAAACTACTATAGTTTACTTTACTCAAATGAGACTGAAGTATACAGATAAAAAGTTGAAAGTGACAGAAGAAGTAAACCTATATGGACAGATTTAGGTGAGGGCATTTATTATGTTGGGAGGGATAAAACTGCATCCTCTCTCAGAAATATTTATTTTTCAGTTTAAAACTCCAGAAAAATGTCATACTAGCTGAGTCACATGTATACAGATGACTACATGATGGATTTTCCCCAGATGAGTCATTATGGCATTTAGTGCTGGAATGCATACCAAAGAAACAATTATACTTCAAATAATTTGAATTTTAAGTCTATCAAGCCAATGTAACCTGGGCCTATAGAGTTCCCAGCATACTAAAAGAAGACACTGAAAGATTAAGTGTGTGAAGCATGAATGGAGCCTGTTGCTGGGCACAGTGTTAGACCAATAATTTGTCATGACTGGTATGGGACAAAGGTACCAAAAATGGCACACTTTAGTCTAATACTAGCACCAAAAAACATTTGGATAACCAAGCAAAAAGCACACAGGGCAAGAGCTCTAAGCTGTTAATGATCTGCTTCCTGTGCCCAGGGTGTGGGATTTTATTCCTTCTACTTCATTTGCTTTCTATGTGACTCTGAGAAAGTTACTTAACCAGAAAGAGCTGCTAGGTAATCCCCGAAAAGGGACAACTGTGTCCAGTGGGCTTTCTTGGGCAATAAAAAAAATAAAATAATAAAATTAAAAAAATGTTCTCAAGGACTTGTTTTACAGTTCATAGTTATTGTCTTTGTAAACAAATTAATGCTATTGTTATTATTTTCATATTTATGTAACAGTCAAATGATTATTACACCAAATAATTTGAATTTTTTTTTAACTTGAAAAAGCTCAATTAATCCTTAAATGCAAAGGTGCATTGGAAAGTGAAGAACCTATGTCTGTGTAATCAGATATGTTTTGACTGCCTCCTTGATATTTGTAGAAGTGTGATAAATACTGACAACATTTAATAGCAAAATTATAAAATTACCTCAGTAATCTGTAAGAGGTCTGAATAAAGTTAGGCAAAGCAGATCATCAGTCCAATGATCGTGTGATGAAGAGAGAATGTTATCAGGGATGTATCATTGTGGAAGGTAAGATAGCAAAGTCTTCTTGAAGGTCTAATGATTAATGGCTTATTATTTTCAGGATCTAAATTTTTTAAAAATATTAATGGTCTAACCAACAAAAATAAGAATTTGAGGATATTTGTATATATGAATAAAACAGCATAATCTGCTAGTTATATGTATTCAGGAGATCCATCTTAAAAACCTGAAGCATGTAAAATTAAGTTTGTATAAAGAAAAGGATATTTCTTGTTTATTCCAGGATCATGGCAGAGAGAAGTAATGTTAATGTCATCAATGATTTGAAGACAACCTAGGAAGCTGCATGATGGGTAAAGGATTTTGGGTCCCCAAAGGGTGACTCTTGGCATCGTGCATTTTTTGTCTAGCAGTATCCAAAAGGAAATAGAATTTTAATGGCATTTATTTCCATGGAGCAGAGTGATGAAGCACTGACTGTGACCCAGATGACCAGAGATTAAACAGTGGCTGAGATGCAGTCACAGGAAGAGCCAGCTAGAGAGTGTGGGAGGAACTGGCCAGTGCTGACCCACCAGTCTTTAGGAGAAAGAGGTGGTCTAGCCCACTACAAATCCTGCAAGTCCTGAAGACAGGGATATACAGCATGCACCATATGGGCTAGGGATACATCTGGCTCTGCCAAGCGGCATCCACATGATGTCCTTTATGGAGCATGTACAGGAATGTGCATGCTCACAAGGGATTGCATAAACAGGCCTTTATGTCTGTGTTCATGCACATCAGCTGCCACAGGAGGGATTAGGGACATAAAACAGAAAAATTCCCCAAGGTTGTCTGGACGCTAATCATGCCATAATCATCTCTAACCTCACTGATGGAGAACAACTCATTACAGTCACAGTGATGGTTAGACTACTGACAGACTACTGTCCTGGATGGAGGAGACAGAAGATTAAATAAAAATAATTTTAATTTGTGAAATAATGTCATTTCAGGAAGGCCTAACTGCATTAACTGGTATATAATATGCAAACCAAAAGGATGGGCCAAGTGGCCCTTGTCTCAAATTAGTACCAGACAAAGGTAAATATTTTAAGTAATTCTGTAGTATTATTAGTCTGCTGCATACATATTTGGTCCAGGGACTATGACCCCCCCCCCAAAAAAAAAAAATCTGCAACTCGTCTAGATAAAAAAAAACATACATTTTCTAAGCTGGATAAAGCCAGTAAGGCATGAGACCATGCCCATTTGTTTATGGTATTACCTGTAAGCATTTCTTACAATGCAGCCCTGTTTTTATGGGTAAGAACAAGGGGATGTCACAAATGAATAAGGCACTGAAAATTTTCAGTTTACAATATTAATTATAAATGTAAGCCTAGAGAGGATGAACTTCCTATTCAGTACTGGTGGGACACCACAAAAACATCATTTATATATATATATATATATGTATATATATATATATATATATATATACACACACACATATATATATATATATATATATATATATATATATATATATATATATATATATATAAATATAAATACACACACATATATATATATATATATATATATATATATACTGTATATCTGATGATGTTAATCTTTATTTAATCCTTGACATATGGATTCGGTTCTGAATATCGGAACTGGCTTGACCGTTACTACAGCCTGCAAGAACCAAAAACTCTTGAGCTTAATTCCTACCCAGAATGCTCCTCTCCAATTTACCTCAGATCTCATTTGTTGCTTTCCTGTGACAGATGCGTTCCTAACTAGCTCTAGAGCTTAGTGTTATTTTCTCCTTTGTATTTCTAGACTCTGTATTGACATAAGATTTTTCTTCTATAGTTTTTTGTGGTTGTTGTTGCAATTTCTCTATAGCCTACCCTTTTTTCAGTAGCTCCTTACCTTTCCTCTCCGCTTTCCCTTATACACTTTGGTGTATTTTTATCTACCATTGTTGTTAGCTTTCCTTACCTTTGTGTACACTTTTCTACCATCGTTGGTAATCTTTATCCTTTCCCCTTTCTTGTATGCAAAAATAAAGTAGTATACACTTTTCCCTTATAACTTGAGTGTATTCTTACCTACGATTGCTGGTAGCTTTCTGTACCCTTGGGTACTCTATTCGTCCTTTTCTTTACCTATATCTCTCTATTTAGTTGATATTGTTTTTGCCTTTTAGCTGTTTTCTGTCCGTGTATTTGTGATTCTCGTAGTGTGAATCAAGGCTGATAAAAGTAAAGGCACCTCTGGATTTAAAAAATGTCTTGAGTGTGGCCACAAATTGCCCAATTCTGATGGGCACTCTCTTTGTGTTTACTGCCTGGGCCTGGTGCACTTACAGGAAGATTGTTCCATTTGCCATGGGATCAGTCACAGGGTTTTGGTGGAAAGGAAGAACAAAATGTTATTAAAGGGAATGATAAAATCTGCCTTTGAGGAGCCCATCTGTAGTCATGGTAGTAAAGGTAGAGCAGATGTTTCTTCTCCTTCCTCATCATCCTTCTCTTTGAAAGATAACAAACATAGAAAAAGAAGATGATCAGTGCCAGCTTCTCCCTTGGCTCCAGTGACCAAAAGACTTAAAACTCTGATTCCCTCTTCCAGTGCAGAACCAGGAGTAACCTTAAAGGATACTTTGGTGCCGACCTCAGTACCAAAAGCATCTCCTCCACTGGTGCTGAAGTTGTTGGCACAGACCCAAGACAAAACCATGTTGCAGATAGTCTCAGCGCCATTTCCCATTTCAACAAAAATGGCTTCAGTGCCAATGGAAAATATTGAATACTCATTTCTTGATCATCCTAGGACCAGATATTCCCCATCCATAGATCCTTTTGCAGGCAGTTATCTAGCCCCTTTTTGGAATGACCAAAATCCCCTTCTACCCAGTCAATTCATTACAGCAAGAGTCTAATAGAGCTGGATATGTTGAGATTGGTGGATCAGCTCCTTACAGCAAGGGGAATTTCAGCTATGTCCTCAGTTCCATCCCCTTCAGTTGCTGGGAGCCTTCATTCTTCAACTCCAACTAGTCTTCCTTCTCTGACCTCTGCTGAGGACTTAGAGATCCCAGCTCCAAGTTTCCCGGTGCCAACTGTTTTGGTCCCAGCTAGGTCTTCATCTCTGGTACCAATTCCTACCCCGAGTTCTTTGGCCCTTCAGGATCGGGAGACCTCTTGCGGTTGTGGCTATGCTGTCAGTTCTGTAGGGCAGTACTCTACTCCAGTTTTTTTGGAGCCATACCTGCACCTTGGGGTTTTATCATGCATTAGCTCATCCCTGGCTTTGGCCTTGGGGGTGGTTTCTTTGGAGTAGGGGGGACCACGGTTCTGAGACAGTCTTTCTCGGTTACAGGCTCCCTTCCCTCTTTGGGGGGTACCAGCTTTCCAGGCCATGGAGAGTGCTCTGTCTGCTATGGACATTCAGTCAGCTCTACCCCAGTGGGAGCAGTTGCAGTTTCCCACCCTTCCCCTCATCTAGAGCCTCAACCAATTTCAATGTCTGGGCAGCAAGTGCCAAAACTGCAGGAGTCACCTATACAGGTTTTGTACTCTTCTGACACCTCCCCAGATCGTTCTGCTGAGGAGGTTTCTCAGAAGAGAGGAAACACTTAGATTCCCCAGTGGAATCCATCACAGAGGACACTGATTACAATGAAGGGGAGGGTTCCCCATGATCACCCCTAGAAGATGTCTCCTTTGGAGACATCCTTGAGATCCTTAAGCAGAGAGGTGGATGGACATCCCAAAAGCCCTCTTCAGAGGAATCAGTGTACCTGCAGGCTTTTGGCACTCAACCATCTGCCTCTTGGGTTATTCCACTCACTGACAAGCTCATTAACTTGATCTCGCAATGGGTATGGAAGGCTCCTGATGCTACTGAACCCATCCCCAAGAGACCAGACAAAATTCAAATTGCACCTGAGGATCATCAGTTTTGGGCAAAGGGATTGGTGATAGATGCCATGGTGGTAGTGGTGGCCACAGAAAAGGAACTGGCAGAGGAAAGTTCCAATATCCATCCTCCTAATAGAGAGTCTCAGATGATGGATAGGTTTGGCAAGCGAGTTTACACTTCATCGACCTTTGCATAATGGTTTTTGAACTTTATGGCACACTTCACCAGACTTCAAAGGGATCTGATTAAAGAGTTTTCAGATACCCTGGCAGGAGCCATATCTGACAAAATCCAAAATAAGGTTGCCTTTCAGTTAGCCACCCTAGAGTCCATTTGAAATTCGTCCATGAGGCTTATACCACATGCAGCTGAAGGGACAACTAGAGCAGTGGGATCAGGCATAATCATAAGGAGACATACCTGGATGCACTTGTGTAAATTTGCAGCACCATTAAAGTCTTCATTCAATAATGCCCCCATTGATGGATCATCCCTTTTTGGCCCTAAAGTTTGAAAAGCTTTGTCCAGGTGTGAAAAGGGTGGAAAGACCCTTTCTGCAGTGAGCATACATATTTCTACTCCTCAATGGTCCTATTCTAGGAACCAGAGGAGCAGGAAAATGTGGTTCAAAAAGTGCCAAGGACTTTTCCGGGACACATGTGCCAGTAGCTCCCCCAGGGGCAGAGGGGGAAACTTTAATGGAAGACGCCATCCACACAGCAGAGGTGGCCCACAAAATCAGGGTTCCAGGGACATTTTTCCCCAGTAAACCCTATCAGCACACCTGAAAGGAGGCCCAATTGCCTTCCTCTGGAGGCAATCGGGGGGGGCATTTACCCCTGCACCGACACACATGTCTTCAAATAACTTTGGATGTTTCGGAGCAGAGGATCATAACCAAAGGCTATACCATACCCTTCCTTCTACACCTCCCACACATACAATTGCAAGAAAATCCCTGAAGCTCCACCCAGTCAGTGGGAACCAGCAGTATTAGAAATTCAAAAACTGCTAGGAAAAAAAAAGAGTCATCTAAGAGGTCTCACCAGACCAGATATAAGCCGGAATTTACTCAAGATTCTTTTTAGTGCCAAAAAAGACTGGGGACCGGAGACCAGTTTTGGATCTAAGTGTTTTCAACAAATCCATTTGACAGACAAAATTCCAGACGGTCACAGTTCAGTCTATTCTCCTGTTTCTAGAGAAACACAATTGGATGTGCTCGATAGATCTCCAGGATAGATATTACCACATAAAATAGACAAGTACTCCAGGAGATTTCTCCTCTTCTGGTTGGGAGCCAGTCATTATTGGTTCAGAGCTCTGCCCTTTGGTCTCACCACAGCCCCCAGGATGTTCACCAAATGCATGGCAGTAGTAGCAGCTCACTTGAGACTGCAAGGATTCTGGGTGTTTCCATACTTAGACAACTGACTCATTACCAGTCACACCAGGCATCTTCTAGAACAAGCAAGAGACTATGTTCTCCAGACCTGTACCAACCTGTGGATATAAATTACAAAAATCACAATTGACTCCAACACAAACTTTAGAGGTCATAGAAGTGGTTCTAAATACCAATACTTGCATAGCCTCCCTACCTTATCTAAAATTGCAAAAGAACAGGGCCCAAGTGCAAAATATTGTCAGAAACAAGAGAGTAGCCACACAACTAGTCTTACAAGCCTTAGGTTTGATGGTGGCAACTATATCATTAGTTCCCCTAGTAAGATTTCACATGATAATTCTACAGTGGCGTCTAGCATCTCAGTAGTCTATACTGTAGCAACCAGTGCCAGATCAGGTTTTGATTACCAACCATTGCAAGAAAGACCTAGCTTGATGAATTCGGTCAGAGGAAATTCTCTTGGTCCGCTCCTTTGTCCTGTGTCAACCCCAAGCCATAGTGACCACAGGTGCATCCCAGACAGGGTGGGAGGCATTATCTGGGCAAGACTGTCCAAGGCACTTGGTCCCTATGGAAGCAAACTTGAATATCAATGTTCTACAGCTGAAGGTAGTGCTTTTTAGAACTGCAGGCCTTTCCAGCTGCTATCCCCTTTGGAACAATTGTGATTCAAACAGTGTGTCAGTAGTTTCCACATGAACAAGCAGGGAGGAACCAAGTCTTATCCCTTTTGCTGAGAAGCTCTTAGAGTTGACAGTGGGCAATCTCTTCCAACTGCTTTCTAGTAGCAGCATATATTCAGGGTGGTTCCAACGTGACAGCAGACAAACTGAGCAGATGCATTCTACTGCCTCATAAGTGGTCTCTCAATCTCAAAGCGGCAGAAAAGATTTTTCATTACTGGGGGTAATCTGTTTGCATTGCCCCTGAACAACAAGTGCAGCAGCTACTTTGCCCTGGTCCCCCCTCCAGAGGAGTCTCCAAGAGAAGCTCTCCTGCATAATTGGCCCTCCAGATTTTTGTACACCTTTCCCCCAATCCCATTAATTCCTCAATTTCTAAAGAAAGTGATCAGATTGAAAAACAAAGTAATCTTCATTGCTGCCTTCTGGCCTAAACAGATTTGGTTCCCCTTTTTTTTACCTTATCTGATTCAGCGACCATATACTCTGGACCCAAATCCAGATTTCCTATCCCATCCAGAGGGATTAGTTCACCCAAACCTTCAAAACCTCAAACTCATGGCTTGGCTTCTCCAGTTCCATTATTTTCCAGGCATAATAATCTTACTTTCCCAGTCTGTAGGATTCTTTTGCCCTCCATAAGCCTTCCACCAGAAAACTCTATAATAGTAAATGGAAGCGATTTTCCTACTGGGCTCACGATAATAACATTGACTCCTTCACTGTTCCTATCAACAAAATCTTAGAATTTTTAGCTTTGCTCCTTGAAGCAAGGACCTCTTCCTCTACTATCAGAGTTCAACTAGCGGCTACTTCAAATTTTCATAATGGGTTCAAAAAATATTCATCAATTTCTCATAAATTTTGCAAAGCGTTCTTAAAAGGGACCATGATTTAAAAATGCCATATAAGGATCCATTTGCACCTTGGGATCTAAACTTATTGTTACAGACAATAGTGCATTCCCCCTTTGAGCCTGCTGCCAACTGTGACCTGAAATTCTTATCTTGGAAAACTATATTTCTGGCAGCGATTACTTCTGCCAGAAGAATTTCAGAAATTCAAGCCTTATCTTGCAAATCACCATATTTGATATTTCACAAAGACGGGGTTTCCTTGAGAATGAACTTTTTTTTTTTTTTTTTTTTTTTACCAAAAGTGGTGTCAGAAATGAATATCAATCAGATAATCAATTTACCAGAGTTCTTTCCCAATTTCTCAAACAAAGGTGAATACTGTGTGCATTTATTAGATGTTCATAGACAATTGCGCTTCTGTCTTCATAGAACAAAAGACATAAGAAAATCTGACTGTTTATTTTTCAAGTACCACAATGGTTAAGCCAGTCTCCAAGGTTACCTTATCTAGATGGCTAAAAGATTGTATATCCTTCATATACAACAAGAGGAAAGTCGAATTACCTGGACCTGTTAGGGCACACACTACTAGACCCACAGCTACTTCAGCAGTTTTTCATTCTAAGGCTTCTATGGATATTTGTGGAGCAGAGACATGGGCTACCCCTCATACCTTTATTACTCATTACAAACTGGATTTAGTATCTAGGTGAAGAATGTCATTTGGTTCTATGGTGCTCAGGAATATCCTTCCATGAGTCTTCCCAAGATCTAAGGTAGCTGGGTACTCTGTCCCATATTTCAAGGATTAAATGAAGATGGACAACATCAGATAAAGAAGTTACGTACTTACCATAATGTTCCATCTGTGTTGTCCATTTCATTTATCCTTGACTCCCACCCTCCACCCCTTCCATTCAGACCACTTGGTGGAATTAATTATGGCCCTAGTTATGCATTTTTTCATATATGGTCTCTAAAGGTTTTATTAGGATTATACTTTCTGTGCTTTTCTATCTGCAAACTCGATCTGAAGTAAATTGGAGAGGAGCATTCTGGGTAGGACATAAGCTCGAGAGTTTTTGTTCTCGCAGGCTGTAGTAACAGCCGAGTCAGTTCTGATATTCAGAACCGAATGCATATGTCAGGATAAATGAAGATGGACAATACAGATGGAACATTATGGCAAGTATATAACTTCTTTATATCTGACAAGAATGACTGTCAGTATTACAAGAACTTAATAAAGCTGATAAAAAGAATGATAATGAATTAGCATGATCTAAGAATGACATTCAGCTACTTTTGTTTCAAAAAAATCAAGTTTGCTAAAGGATTTTTAAATCTAAAACATTTGAAAACAAACTGGCTGCTGAACAGTTCATGGCACTAATAGCAAGACATACAACAGTGCACAGGTTAATGGCTAAACTTAGGATAGCAGAGATGAAATAAGTGACCAAAAAACATAAAAGAGATTTTACATGGTTTTAGGTAGCATTATGTTCAGCTCATTGAAGAAGAAGGCTTATAGCTGAGTGGTAAAAGGAAAGTTAAGGAACATGTACAAAGCAGGGTGAGGAATGTTTGCATTCTGTAGAAATGTGTGCAGAAAAAAATGCATTCCAGATGTGCCCAAATTGTGAAGTACTGTAGCAGAGTCAGCTAGAAATCATTGAATGTAAATGAAATGAAATGTATTTGTATGTACCAATCCCATGATGCATTTCATGTTTGTGGCAATACATATCTGACAAGCAGGAGCCAGATGATGCCCCTACAATATCAACATGAAAAGCATCATTAACCTTCAGTTCTTACTGCACTTCTGCTATAGGCAAAATAATGGTACCATTGCTCTTTTATTGTTATTACCCAGCAGCAATACCACAAAAAGATAATCATTAGCTCTGCTCTAGGGCAGGCATCAAAAATGTGATATAAACACATAGATGCGCATAAGGGATATGATGCAGAGCCTGCAAGGAGCAGAGAGTTTAATAACCATTTTATAATATTAACATCTTTTGTAGCAGTCTGTAACTGCACTAGTTGCAATGGTGAGCACAAATTTACATAAGTAGTCTTCTGACTTATTAGTAGTGTTATCTGTGGAATAAACAATTGCACATAATCTTTAAGGCATTTCTAACAATTTAGATATGCTAAAACTTACCCCAAAGCAGGCCAAGAATTTAATGGAACCCATTACTTCACAAGAAGTAAAACAACTGAGATCTTATAAATGCAGTTGAAAAATAAGTTAGCCATGATGGATGGTCTGTGCCCAGACCTCTGGGTCTAATAGCGAAACACAATTTTTTACCAGAACTAGTGCAAATTATAAGACAGATACTAGAAAGCAAGTTGATTGCAGATTAATGGAGATAAACAATTTGAATAGTCATCTATAAAAGGGCAAAGATTTATATCAGTACAGAATCACGATAACAAGTATTTCATGATGATGTTATTATCAAGGATGCAAAAGCCAAAATTGGTAGATTTGGATGAGTGTGAGTGTTTTGGGGAATAAATATGTTATATTAATATAGAAACTTGCATTCTGATATAAGTGCACATTATAGCGGGTTCCCCTTTATGAATGCTAGTCTGGTTGCTGAGAAAACATTAGATATAGTTGGGTATTCCTCTATCAGGTTTTAGCGATATTTAAATTCATAGAATCCATTATACAATTGATGTATTTATATATCTATATATATATATAGATATATATATATATATATATATATATATATATATATATATATATATATATATAAGAGAGACAGAGGTTAACATGCAGAATGGACTTTCATAACCTTTTGAATTCACTAAGGGCATGCACCAAGGGTGCCCACTTATTTACTTGCTTTTGTTTGTAATCAAAAAATCCATTTCAGTGTAAAAGTAGTTACCTACCTTTTCACTTTTGCCCTTCTGTTCACCCTATATCCTGATTTGCTTTCAAGTTATGTATGAACCTCCTCAGGAGTAGAATATAATATGTTGGGTCAGAAGGTGAAGTTCTCACTATGTATTAGTGCCTTTTTTATTTGCCTGAAGGTTCCAGATTGAGAAGGTGACCTTTCAACAAGATTTTATGACTTGAATTGTTATGGGAAAAAAAAAACTAAGCAGACTATGAGCTTCTGTCCTCAAATGTTTATGGAACTGTACCTTTACTTATGGTAGCAATGACAGTTTAAATACACAAGGAATTTGGATGTATTCAACCTTGCAAAAATCAATAGAGGTCATTTATAAGGAAATATTAAAGAAGTACAAGACAGTTTTCTGAACACTAAAGTCTCTTTTGATGGACATTTCTTAGAAAGGTCAGTTGGCTCTAAATGCATTCCAGGCTGAAGAAGGTGTCTGCCTCTTCCATTTTTCTTGAATGCTTAAAGATTATGAGTGCAAATTTTATTTGAGAAGGAAAGAGTATTATTGTAAGTAAAGACTAAGTTAGGACTGACACACACTGTTAATATAGAACACCTCAGACAAAACTCACCTATCTGCATGAAATGGAACTGTATGAACTGAGATTTAAAGATCTGATTTTTAAAGTGGCATGTCAGTTAAGAAAACTGCAATTATCATCCTTTTATTTAGTTCTCAGTTGTGACTAGAGAGAGGAAACGTTATCCATATGCTACTATACTGAGGGACACCAGTCTAATAAAGGATTGAGAACATGATTAAAATGTACTTACCTTCAAGTATTGAGAGCAATTGATGCAAGACAATGAAATCTTAAGCAGGCATCAAAGTAGAATCAAATTTAATCTTGGAAAGATTACTTGTTATATCACTGCATGGAGAGTAGACTGCGAAAAATAAAATGAAATGGGTGAAAGAGCCAAAGTAGCACATCATGTGCCTGAATGGGACAAGTTACTGACTGCTGCTAAGACCAAGTAAGCCCAAATGAAATGTTTAGCACGTAGAAGATTTAAGGATTTGATACTTAGTAAAAATAAAGCTTGCGGTGGATTGATAAGAAAATGGCAACAGGCAATGGAAATACAAATAGACCAGGACAGCTCCAGAGAATTATGTCTTCAGTCTATTTATGTGAAGAATCATATAAGCTTAGAATGTATGGACGGCACTGCCTATATACACTTTAACATGTATGGCGGCAATTAAATATGGGTCAAGACTTCTCCATGGAATGCCAGACATTTAACTCTAATGAAACAGGTACCTGAGTACTTATCTTTTGGGACTGCAGTCAGCTCAATAACTGCAAGCAAGAATTACAGCAAATCTTAGACATACTCTAGCCACAGGAAGTTTGGTTGCCCCCATCTGTTTTCGATATGCTACACAAGCTAAATAGAATGAGAGACAGTAATTTGCTCAGCATGCTGATGCTAGACAAAAAGAAGGCTATTACAGGGACCTGAAAAACTCAGAAATAACTGAACTGGGGGATCTGCCTCTAATGTATACAGTACATCAAGCCAACTAGGCCCTAATGAAAAGGACCAAGAGGGAGAAGTTCCTAAATTAATGGCTGCTAAGGCTTATATACCTTGACACTCATGTACAGGAAATAGGCAGGTAACCAAGTATTAGGAATTTAGCCAATGAGAAGGCAAACACTGATTAGTCTAATGTGGGTGGTTATGTAAAAGGAAATCCCTCATCCTTGTCACATGCTCATAACAGAAAAAACATTGTAGATTAAAACGGATTAAGTGAGTGTGATTTTGGTGTGCTTGACTAGACAAAAAAGGTAGAGTGAGACTAGGCTGGCTGATATGTGACAATAAATAATACTCCTAACGTTTCATGAACTGACATGTTGATATTGCTGTACATCTTGATAAACCTAGCTGGAAAGTTAATAAACAAATGTGAAGTGGTTCTGTAAATATGTTATACTTTTATAACTAAGCCTTGAGGAAGACTCACTATTGTAATGTGACTATCATAAGTCGGGTGCCATAATCTTAGTCAATATTTTAGGTAATATAATAGTTTACAACTGTCCATATTATGTAAAAATACTGCTTATGTATATAGTTTGTTTTTCTTAATGCACTTTATGTTAATATAATAATTAAGATCATAGATTTTCAAAAATAATGTACTAGTTTGTAAAAACAAAAAAGGCAGAGCATTTAGTTAATGTTATATATTTCAAGGACAGATATCTAAGTCTTTGAAAAATTCATGCTACGGCAATTAGTCTTACTGTATCAACTGTCTAAGTAAAATACTTATTGTCAATATTTAAAAGGTCACCTGAATTTATAGCTATTTTCCCTGATTATATTTTGTTTTGTCTCTGATTTTGGTAAAAAGGCTGAGAGTTATGCTTACCTATCATTGCAGCTGCTATCTGATATTCAAACAAAACCACATTTCTCAGTTCCATATATTCATGGTTACTGAAACAGACAACACTGACTTGGGAAGGAATATGAAGGAGCAAGACAACAGAAGAAAGAAAAAGTCAGTCTTGAGTTATACTGCTATTTGCAAGGTTCATGTGTAATAAATCTGTAACTTCAAAAAGAAGGATGTGATTGCTCTCAGTGCTTGAGTAGACTGGCCATCTTTGTCAGTCACTCCACTAGTTAATTTTCAGTTTGGTAGTAATATTAGACATACAGTCAAAGGAGTCTGCTAAAGTTTTATTATTGTCTGTATTAGTCAAAGTGTTATGATATAAACTTGAAAAAACTGAGACAAAAACTGAAGATGATGAGTTTTTGGAGGAAGTCATTAAAAGTTTAGTAGAGCACATGTCACTGGCTTCAGAGGATAAAATTAAAGATATGGAAAAATGTCTTTAAAACTGGTATAAAGATGTTAGAACAATACTGGATGCCACTTTGCATGAGTTATGGCAATTCTACATCTGTAAAGAGGCTCAAGGGAGAACTGTGAATTTGGTTAGGAACAGTACGATCTCATATTGCCCTTGTAACGACATAGTCAAGAAATTAGGGACAAATTGGTTGAAACATAAAGCTATATATATTTCTTAAAGCAAACACAAATTAGGTGATTTAAATTCCCTCCCAAGAGTGTACCACGATAATATGAACAGCAAACCAGGGCAAAGATTTTTTATGCAAAAGCTTATAGACAAAGATTAATTGTAAATGTTGTATCTCTGTAATAACCATCAAAAACACTGTAGTGTATGACAGTGATAATTGAAGTCTGCTTGGTTAAGATCATATATGGCAACTGCATTATATGTATCTGAAAGTTAGCTTTCAGAACATATGTGAAATACATGGTGGTCTGGATTCTGCACATAAAATCTTAGATTGTATGATCAGGAAGCTAGTCAGAAAACCTAGTTCCATAATTTATGTAGTACAAGATATTTCATATGACATTATGACATGATCAAGACCTCCACTTGCTCCATGTATCCTTTTTGTATTCTTAATTACTATTTCCCAATCATTTCAATAGGGTGCAGTAATTACATTTCTTGTTCAAATTACATACTGAAAAGGCATTTACTTGGTTTCTAAAACGGATTGCAAATGGACTGTCTTGTGGGAGGTTTACTACTGCAGTTCTCAGATTATTTTAATGCATCTGTAAGCACAAAGTAATTTCTTGGCATTAGTTGATATTTCAGTAGTATATTTACATTTACTTTAGGATAGGTAGTATGATGGTTTAATTATGAGTATTAGGCAGTTTAAATATATTTAGGCTGTTGGTCCAGATGACATACCTGTTGAAGCATGGAGGTGTGTAGGTGAAATGGCAGTGGAGTTTTTAACTAGATTGTTTAATGAAATCTTGGAAAGTGAGAGGATGCCTGAGGAATGGAGAGAAAGTGTTTTGGTACCGATTTTCAAGAATAAGGGTGATGTGCAGAGCTGTAGTAACTACAGAAGGATTAAATTGATCAATCACAGCATGAAGTTATGGGAAAGAATAGTGGAAGCTAGGTTAAGAAGGGAGGTGATGATTAATGATCAGCAGTATGGTTTCATGCCAAGAAGGAGCACTACAGATGCAATGATTGCTTTGAGAGTGTTGATGGAGAAGTACAAAGAATATCAGAAGGAGTTGCATTGTGTCTTTGTGGATTTAGAGAAAGCATATGACAGGGTGCCTAGAGAGGAGTTGTGGTATTGTATGAGGAAGTCGGGAGTGTCAGAGAAGTATGTAAGAGTGGTACAGGATATGTACAAGGGTAGTGTGACAGCGGTGAGGTCTGCGGTGGGAGTGATGGATGCGTTTAAGGTGGAGGTGGGATTACATCAAGGTTCAGCTCTGAGCTCTTTCTTATTTGTAATGGTGATGGACAGGTTGACAGATGAGATCAGACAGGAGACCCCGTGGACTATGATGTTTGCAGATGATATTGTGATCTGAAGTGAGAGTAGGGAACAGGTGGAGGAGACCCTAGAGAGGTGGAGATATGCTCTAGAGAGAAGAGGAATGAAGGTCAGCAGGTCAGCAGGACTAAGACAGAATATATGTGTGTGAATGAGAGGGAGGATAGAGGAATGGTGAGGATGCAGGGAGTAGAGGTGGCGAAGGTGGATGAGTTTAAATACTTGGGATCAACAGTTCAGAGTAATGGTGAGTGTGGAAGAGAGGTGAAGAAGAGAGTACAGGCAGGATGGAGTGGGTGGAGAAGAGTGTCAGGAGTGATTTGTGACAGACGAGTACCAGTAAGAGTGAAAGGGAAGGTCTACAAGAAGGTAGTGAGACCAGCTATGTTATATGGGTTGGAGAGAGTGGCATTGACAAAAAGGCAGGAGTCAGAGCTTCACGTGGCAGAGTTGAAGATTTGCACTGGGTGTGACGAGGATGGACAGGATTAGGAATAAGTATATTAGAGGGTCAGCCCAGGTTGGAAGGTTTGGAGACAAAGCCAGAGAGGCAAGATTACATTGGTTTGGACATGTGCTGAGGAGGGATGCAGAGTATACTGAGAAAAAGATGCTAAGGCTGAAGCTGTCAGGTAACAGGAAAAGAGGAAGGCCAAAGATAAGGTTTATGGATGTGGTGAGAGAGGACATGCAGGTAGCTGGTGTGACAGAGCAAGATGCAGAGGACAGGAAGAAATGGAAACAGTTGATCTGCTGTGGCGACCCCTGAAGGGAGCAGCTGAAAGAAGAAGGCAGTTTAAATATATTTAGCTTAGTTATGCAAGATAAGGCCCATTGTGTCAGTAATGCCATTTTCTGATTGGATACTTGCAATTTTATATTTGTTTGTTTTTTCTGTCTGTTTCATGTTTATTTACGTATTTACTTATTCATTCTCTATTTTGTCTTTGTAGGTAATATAAAAACTATCATCAGATTTGTTTAATTTTAGAATTGTTGGTACAGTGTGTTGTTGTTGTTGTTGTGTCTTTCGGCTTTTCCCGGTTAGGGGTTGCTACAGCGGAAGTCCGGTCCGCTAATGATTGGCAGTTGATTTTTACGTACCGAGTTGCCAGCTCTGCCGCACAACCTTCAACGAAGGTACACCCATTCACACGTCTCCACGCAGAAGATGCTCTAGCTGAGAATCAAACCGGACAGTGTCTTACTGTGAGGCGACAACGCTACCGCAGCACCACCACCGCAGGTCAGTTGTTGGTACAGTGTGTATATATATTTTTTTCAGTTAAACTACAGCTGAAATAGAATATTAGGATTTTGGAGCAAGGATTCAAGGGCTGGCTGTGGAGTTTCTCTTAATGTGTGTGTATATATATATATATATATATATATATATATATATATATATATATATATATAAATATATAGTAAAGTAAAGGAATCACTGGTCACTGAATACATCAAGCTTGTATAAAAGATAAGTTTATCTAATACTCCACAGAGCAAATCAAATAAGAGCCCACTTTGATTGAAGTTCAAAATAGAAATAAAACAGTACCTTTTGTTACTTTCCAGCAACTATTTATAGTCCCATTTACCCTACCTGGAAAAAGGCCGTCTTTTAGAAGCCCCATGCTGTAGGCTTCAACCAGGCCTCAGTTAAATTTCTGTAGTCCTGGTGATTCCTTCGGGTATACTACAAGCGCGCCTCAATTGGGCAATTGCACTCTACACCTTTAGAGTTTTTAGGTAAACTCTTGCTCATTACTTCGGATCTTCTACCAACGAAAGAAAAACTCCTTTGTTGTTGTTGCAAGCTCCCTGTTTTTGTGTAACATCAACTGGCAATCATCACTTTGTTAACTGGCTAATACACAGTTTTCCTGATTAACACTGAAGGAACTTTTAATTCCAAATGAACATTTAAAGGCATATGCACTTTTTTCAAGACCAATGTCACTATCTGTGTGTGTGTGTGTGTGTGTGTGTGTGTGTGTGTGTGTGTGTGTGTGTGTGTGTGTGTGTGTGTGTGTGTGTGTCTCCCTCTCGCTCTCTCTCTCTCTATATATATATATATATATATATATATATATATATATAGAGAGAGAGAGAGATAGACATGTGTGTATATATATATATAAGAATATCAAAACATGAGCCAAAAAAGCTCCAACTCACATACTGTTGAAGGAAATGGAACTTGCATTGTGCAGGATTGCTTCCTCACAGTGGTATGATCTTGGAGTTGGTATATATAATTAGCAGGGAGTGTGAGGGGTGCAAGGGGCTTGCAAAAAAATTTTTTTTTGTCTTCTGTCCAATTTGTATATTATGTGAGTTTGACCTTTTCAGCTTGATATTTTGATGTTCGTTCATATAAACATTCCATTACATGACAAGGATCCATATATATATATATATATATATATATATATATATATATATAGAGAGAGAGAGAGAACTGCGGTGATGGTGCTGCGGTAGTGTTGTCGCCTCACAGTAAGACGTTGTCCTGTTCGATTCTCAGCTAGAGCGTCTTCTGTGTGGAGACATGCGTGAATGGGCGTACCTTCGTTGAAGGTTGTGCATCAGGGCTGGCAACTCAGCACGTAAAAATCTACTGTTAATCATTAGCGGACCAGAGTTACGCTGTGGCGACCCCTAACCGGGAAAAGCCGAAAGACACAACAACAATATATATATAGAGGGAGAGAGAGAGACCATCTTCTCAACTGTACAGATTTTCACCTCATATTCTTTGGTCCGTTTTCATAAAATTGTGGTTTTCTGGCAAATCAGTGGCAACTCATTAAAGATTAAAATTAGAAAATAATGACAGATATTTGAGTTTCAGACTTCATGCCCTTCAGAAATATTCATGCTAATGCAAAACATGTTATTCTATCAACTTTCTAAGTTTGTAAGAGCAATATGTAAAAATTATCCCTATTTTTGGGCATTTGTCCCACTTTTATTGATGGTGTTGCCCAGATTTCTTGCTCTAAGAGGTTGAAAGTTATTTATTTATTTACATTTGTTGACCGGGAGTATCCAACTGGACGTAGGTCCATTTTCAGCGGAGGCCCGGGGAGAAAAGCTTCCACAGTTAAAATAAACAGACAGTAGTTACATTGGATTACATAGCGATTAACAATTTAACATAGCAATTACTTACAACATATTTACAGATGAAGAACATAGCACATCAGTAGACAACTAGAATCTTTATCTGTGAAGTACATAACAGACATTAACAAATGTTACAATAAGAAGTTCCTGCTGTATAATAAGTACTAGCCTTATGAGCATCTGAGCTTGCTATAATCAAGGTAGTTAGTGGAGTGGAAAGAAAGGTAGTGGTTGGATGGGGTGGGTGATATTAGAGTGGGAGTTGCAACGGCATAGCCAGCATGTTTTTAGGTGCGCTTTTAGTAAAGTTTTGAAGTGGGTGCATGATGGTATGGAGGTAATTGTGGGTGGGGGGCATGAGAGAGAGAAAGAAAGAAAAATAGAAAGACAGACAGATAGATATGGGAATACTTACATCTACAAACCCAAATGTTGATGGTCAAAACATCGACCACAAAGAGATGAAAAAACAAACATCAGCATGTTACAATGTAAGTGCCGAGAAAGAACCTTGGTGTATACAACTGTCCTCAGCAACAACAAAACGAAAAAAAACAGCATCTTCATTTTTTGCAGGTGGAAAAACCCACACACATACCCTCCACATCCCTTGATAATATATTAACTCTGAGATTGCACAATCTCCACAGAAAGGGAATATTCCCCTACTTGGGGGTTGTCGATCTTGAATACCTGTCAATCATCTGCATATGTTGACCAAATTTGGTCAGTCAGTTAAAAAAATGTTGACCACGGAGAATTTTGACCAAATTCCAAAGTCTTATATGTATAGTCAGCTAACATAAAAATGCAGAAACCAAAACCATCAATCTCAAAACACTGAAACAAAATAAACTGAAAAAAAAATATTTTTTAATTATTTTATGGAGGGGGCAAGCCCGCTTACATTCCATATTACTTCAAGATCACACAACAGTGGTGAAAGGGCAAATACCCACTCACCACTACACAGCAATCTCACACAAACTCATATGCCTGCAAAGGGAGCAACACTAATGCACATAATGTTAGATATTTTGAACTTTCAGCATTAGTACCTGAAACCATATATATATATATATATATATATATATATATATATATATATATATCAGACAGCTACATAGAGGCATACATACAAACAAAAAAAAATGAACAGGCACAGGAATCTGTCTAGTTCCATCCTCACCACCACAAGTGTTGAGGAAAAAATAAAAAACAGAGAAACTAGTGGTCTTAAAACTTCGTTGATGAGCTCAGTCACAATAATTTCCAAAAATCATGAAACCCAGGTAGCGTTCCAAAGCAACAAGCCTTTATTCATCACAGACAAGTGATCCTCAGTAACAAAAAATTAGAAATATTTTAACAATGTTAAACTTATCAGCATTGATATACTTAGAGGTAGGTGTGGAAAATATGTGTAGTATTACATTTTAAACCAAACTATTCATGATAAACAATATAAACAGGGCCGTAAAAGTGCATTTTTCATCTATTATACTATATAATTACTGTATTTTGCTCATATTTCTGTGGAGCTTTTCTACCCGGGCCTCCGCTGAAAATGGGCTTCTGACCCAGTTGGACTTGCCCGCTAAACAAATGTGAATAAATAAATAAACAAATAAATTTTAGAACAGCAAGAACCCATCCCCACACACTACTACTGATTAGATCAAACTAAATCCTAGTTAAGAAAACATTACCTATCTATTTGCAACCCACATTCCAAGATCAGGTATTAAGAAAGGCATTACATATACAGAAAAAGATACACATAAAAAGACCTTTAACTTAAATCTCTTTCAGCTAACTAATGCAATAAACCCTTCATCAGGTCTGTGACAATACCTAAAATCAAGAAAAACACATAGCTATCTAACCATAAATGTAATCAAACTAGAATGCTATAAATATAAACACAAACACACACAAATATATATATCTACAATAGCGTGTTAGATGGTGATGTTCCATCAATCAATCAAAATGCATGCCACTGATTCACACATCACTGACAAACTATGCTGATCCAATTAAATGGCTAAGATAAATTTAAACCCTTCCCCCAAAAGACCAATGTTAAAGTCTGCTCTTAACATTCGAAGAGATACAATTCACTGATGTATTTCCAAAATGCTGTGAAGTGATGCTTTACAGTGAAATGAAAATATATGCAATCATATATATCTAAGCATATGTGTGTGTGTGTGTGTGTGTATGTGTGTGTCACACACATGTATTATATAGCTATACTTACAAGTATCTGAGTTTCCCTCTAGTTGTACTGTATGAACGTGTTATAAATCATGAACACTTCACTGTACATGTGATAACTATGAAACTGAAACAAAAGGTACTATCACTGTAGTGGTCTTACACTGTATGCAATAACTTGCACCTATTTGTTTATATGTATTCTGAGAAATATAAAAAACAAATCTATAAAGAGATTACAAGAAAAATAAAGTAAAAAAATGGGTTGCGTTCACATTCACCATAAAGACTCACTTCACACACCATAGACAAAATGTATATACACACAAGTCAACAAAAATACAGTCCACCTAAAATCATCCTCCTTGAAATGAAATTAGTTTATTACTGAGCAAAAAATGTTTAATTAAACTGAATGAATCACTACTAGTTAATAAGAAAATGGTATTAACAGAAAATGGACCTGATTTTATCTTAACTAACTAAACATAAACTATCTAAAATATAACTAAACTATAAAACTAAAATCCTAAACTTATCTTCACTATATTACTCCAAAACTTCAAAAAATATACCATCTCTACAAAAAATTAACTTTGTACTTATATTGCAAAACCACCTACAAGATATCTCACTCATAAAAACTGAGACAAACTATTTAAATCTCTATGCAATAAAAGTTAACTTATTCCATTTAAGATAATATGAAACCTAAACCTAACATAAAAAAGAGAAAAAATGGATAAATGGAGTACAGGAGGCTGTAGTTTGTTATATAAATTAAATATCTGTACTGTAGGATTGCGAACCTTGATTATGACCTGTGGTTTCACCATCAGTCATAAATACCTGTGAATGTTTTCTCTAAACCTACAAACTATATGAAGCAGACAATGTCATTAAATAGCCAGACCCACAAATATACATTGCATGCTATCAAATTCTTGAGTGTTCACATTCTCATTATATACTATTAACACGGTTTTAGTAATCACATATGCATGTGCATATGGTATGATGTGTGTTTGTTAAGATATTTGACAATTCGGTATACTGTGTATGGGTTTGAATTATTGCTGGTGCATTTTCTGGTAACGCAATGTCAGTGATTCATATTGTGTGGGAATTTACTTATTTACTTTCAGCTTTGTTGCATTTACCTTTATTGTTCTGTATTTGTGGAGTTGGCATATATACTTACGCAGGTATACCCCCCCCATGTTAAAGCATAGTTTAGGTGATATTTGTGAGCAAGTAGGAGTGACTGCTTTAGAATAATCATTGCTGATTGGAGTACTATTAATAATAAGGTGCATTAGAATAATAAATTCTTAAGCTTGTCTCCAAGGCAAAGATGGATATATCCTTGACTATGACCCATCTGACGTAGTTCATGTAATGGACCTGGCACTAGAGAAGCCATACAAGGAGGATAATTAGTCTAGGGTATGGCCAGTTGACTCCTCCTATGGGTAAGAAGGGGATTCAGAACACTTTGTTACACACTGGGCAGTGTATACTCCCTGCTGGAGACTGGACAAATCACCTCTTGTGCTTTAAGGGGAGGGGCAGGGCTATTTGGAGTGCATCCCCCCATTAGGGGAAATTATTGGATAGTCTCCACTGTTAGTCCATCACACTCCCTTCTTTGACACCTCACCAGATGCATACTAGTAGGGCTGAAGATAAAAGCAAGAAAAACCTTAAACCATTCCTGATGGCTGTCTGAAAAACAGCTGCCCCAGTCAACCCTCACCTCATTGATGGAGAACATATTGACTGATTGGCTGGGAGACAGATGAAGATCAACAGATAGTGAGGGCAAAGAACAGAAACAAAGAAAATAATATGAATTCATGATGAATACAGTGTTTGATGGGATTTTTATTTATATAGATAGATATACATATAAGATAATTTCTGAAGGAATTTAGAGGTTAATAACTGTCTTCTTCTCACTGTAAGGGGAAATTTAGTTCATATTCTTCAGGGACACTATAGTACAATAGTTGAATCCTTTTCTGTTACTGATACGTATTTTTAGTGCTACATTCCACACTTTCGTGTTAACTCCCTCAGTGTTGCATTGTTATTGCTTGTAGATTAAGATATAAAAAATAACAAGTTTTTTTTTGTATTCACATGAAAAACCAAGTCAGATATAGACCAATGTAAAGCAATGGAGCTGGGAAGAAGTTTGTGGTGAGGAAAGAGTAAGACCCCCTAAACTGGAAGGAATCTAAAAACCTTATGCAAATTAGTAGGAAGCACATCCAACCTGAGGGCTTTATTTACAGCCAATTAAAAGGCTAATTCCGAAAAGTACTCACAACTGCTCCTCCCATGCACCTGTAATGAAATTAGTAGAAAGGAGCAGTACCTCAGCCAATATTACTATACATTTTGTTCTTGATCTGATAAAGTAAATAAGATGAAAGTGCTAACCCAAATAAAGTTTCTTTAAATGAATACTCACTCAAGGTGACTTATTTTGAAGATTTAAAGGGATTTAATATGAAAACTTCGGAACTTCTGTATGAAAGCTAAGGTTCACTCTACTTGGTAAACCACAAGCTGCTCTCAAGCTACTCCCAGATCACCTAAGATAGGATCTAGTATGATTCCTTCAGACTACATACCTCAAAACATAACTGAGAGCCTGAGCACATAAATTCTTAGAACACATATATGTATATATGGATGTATGTATTTAAATTTGTTGAATGAAGTAGTAGACTGATCCCTAAGGACTCCTTTTAATCTAGGAGTTCTCATGGCTGTATAGTAGCTTATAAAATGCAACACGGCAAAAAAACACAGAGCAAATCATTTTTTTTTCGGAGGCAGGTCCTCTTAAATTAAATAAAACCTGATTCATTAATTCATTCTCCAGTTTGCTGCAAGCCCAGAGACTTTAGAAAGTAATGCATTTTAACCATAAATAAATACACCAATACAAAGCAAATAGCAGCCAATGATCACTCACAGCTTTAAGCAGTTAGCCTGAGTAATTGTAAACTACAAGCTATGCTGTAGCAAGCAAATAACAGAATGGTGTTCTTTCAGAGTTGGGTAAAATAATATGATGTAAGAGCATTCTGGAAAGCATGCGCTATGCATTTTAAAAATGTATACATAATTGGCAACATAAGTACCACTTTTTATGAAAGAATGTCATCAACTTTACACTTAGAAAACAAGTACACAAGCTCAGTGCTGAGGATAACAAAAGATACACATTAGGCCAACCATGCAAATTCCATCTAGTAATAAGTCTAATTAGGAAATTAAATGGATACATTTCTGTACACCAAACCACACTCTGCTAATCACTGTGCTACAGTATGTACCCAGGAGGTGAGGGGCACAACAGTGAAAACAACTAACTCTGTGGGATGCATTAAAGTAGTTTGTGTCTAAAAATTTGCAGTCACCTTTTATGTTAAAATTCTTAATCAGCATCTAAAATAACTCTCAATTACAATGCTTAACTACTCTCTGGAACCTTTTCATTCCTTCAGAATGCAGCCAAACAAAATACATTTTTTTCAGTATATTCTCTAAATTGCTTATCAGTTCCTTACTGAATGGTTTCATCTAAAAAGGACTGCTGTCAGTCTTTTGATGGGAAATAGCTGAAGTGCACTTACAGTGCCAAGGTAAGGCAGTTGGCAAAAGGGTCAAGGGGTTAGAGTAATATATTGCAGATTAAACTGAATTATCCTGCTTCTTTGGGTTCAGTACCCATGTACCCTCACACGAACATTATGACATGACTTTGAGCAAGTAACTTCACCTCTGAAGTGCTGATGGGTTGCAACAAAATACAGCATGTGTCAAGTGTGCCGTACTAAGTTACCAAAGAGTAAAGAAAAAAATAATTGTTAAATGATAAGCTGCGTGCCTATTGAGCCAAAAGGTGAAAACTACCTTGAGCATGATGACAGCATTAAGTGTAATATAAGCAGGGATAAACACTAGTAAATAGGCAGCATTATTCTGTTGCACGGTGCTAAGAAAGATGATGAAAACACTTCCCTCAAGGGATCAGCTACAGACAAATATAGCCTTACTATCAGATTTCTCTTCAAAGCTCAGACGGCTCACCAAAGCTGTCAGTGACTTAACTACTGTCCTACAAGACATGAAGAAGAGTGTAGCAGCAACAGACTGAAGAACTAACTCTCATAGCATATATCAAAATGCCAGTCTAAAGCTAAACTAAAATGAGCTGTGCTGCCTTGGTGAGTGAATCCGTATTCTAGTTCTCCAATTTTCTAGTTTTAATACTGCTGAGCATTTATACATTTGTTTTGTAAGTTCCTATTACCTGTAGCCCTATAACAAAAAAGGTTGACAGCCATACTACAAACTATTATGCCAGAGTCATTTATAGAGGTTTCATCTTCTATATTACAACCACAGTTTGACACCACCTCCCAAAACTAAGCAGTTTTCATCAGATTTCATTGTAAAAAGGTATCCAATATTTAAAGAAGACAGAAGCATCAATCAAAAATTCAGGGAAATGGGTCAGAACAGCATTTTGCTTTTTTTTTTTACTTTTTGAACCAGAAAAGCTAAGGTTCTAGATGCATTCTTTACTACTGAATATACTGATGGGCAGGATTCAGAAATGTAGACTGCTCTGTAAGGAAAGCCTTGTCTAGTAAGGAGTTGGATGTATTGTTTGCTAAGGCATCATGTTTCACAGACAGCAAACCGTAACCAAACTTAGCAATGCAGTGAGACTGAGGAAAAGACAACTTACAATAAATGTAGATGTTTGTGTATGGCCAGTGCAGCAGTTCTTACATCAGGGAACTCTGCAGCAGGTGGAGATCCAGATCAGCCAGACTTTCATAGCTGGCACCCCCACACACACCCCCACCCCCACCCACCAGCCAGTCCAGGTCACATTCACCTTGGGCACCTCTACACTCCTTGAATAAAAGCTGACGTGTAGTGAGACATCTGTTATTTCTTGATCTCCACTTGTATAGGTTAAAATGCACAAGAAGGCAGCCTTTTGTTCCCAGAAAGATTCAAGTTGATTATCTACCCACAATACCATTACCCTCCTTTGTTAATAGAAAAAAAAGAAAAGCATGTAGCAGAATGAAAGGGTCAGGACACAGGGAGTAAAGGGGGAAGGGTACTTACCCACCTTGACCAGATTCAAGGGGGGTGGTTTATGGGAAAGTACTGACCCTATAGCAGCAGTCCAGCAAGATGCATCCATAGCATGGTGCTCACATTTAATAGCATGTTTTCCTACTTGCAGGACTTGTGGACTTGGTGAACCAAGACAAGTCTATTTGGTCTCATCCTGCATTCTCCAACAACCTTCCAAAATGGATTTGGTAACTGGGGGCCTTGAAATTCAGGGTTGCTGAATCATGCACTGTTTGTCCAGTATCTATCAATAATCCTACTCTTCTTGTCACTGGGGACTGTATTACAACCTGTAGCCTACATAGTACCCTCAACAGCCTCCAGGGACACTGTGTCTGGATCTGCAATGGAATTCTTATAGGTTCATAGGTAGGTAATAGGCTATCTGCCCGAGGGCATTTATAAGCCTAGAAAACGAAAACTGGGTTGTTTTATGATGTGGAAGGGTAATTTGAATGAACTTAATGAGTTTATTAATTGCTTGAACTTAACTACGAATTTTTTGAACTTCAAATGGAAGTTTCTGATAATACAATTATATTTTTAGATGTTAAGTTACAGCTAATTGAAGGTGTTATTCATACTAGTGTACATAGGAAGGATGTATATTCTGGTAGATATATCCATTATAATAGTATGCATGCCCCACATGTCTTCAAAGGCATCGTGACATCTCAGTTCAGTAGAGTGAGTAGACCAAACACTGATGATGGTCTTTTCATTTTGCAGCTTGATGAGATGATTGAAGATTTTTTATGTAGTGGATATGACTCGCACTTATTATCGACTCTGAAGTCTAAGGTCATGATTGATAGAAAGACAATCATGAAACCTATCTTTACAGAAGGTAAATGTAGTTTGACCACTATTGAACATCAAAATCCAGTAGTCAGGCACGTCACTTCTTATAATGTTAAGACACGTTATGTTAAACAGATTATTCAAAAAAACTGGGCCATTCTTATGGCATCACTTGAAGCTAAGGGTATTTTAGGGGACAGACCCTTTTTTGCATATAGGAACATGAAGACCTTAAGGAATACTTTGTGTTTTAAAGATTTTAGTAGATCTTTGCCTCCATTTGTTTCCGTTAATCCTGGCACATACAAGTGTTTAAGTTGTGTGTGTTGCCCTGACATTATTAGTAAGAATAGCTATGAATTCAAGCATCCTGTTAGTAGTAAAATTTATAGTTTTAATCTATCTGCCACTTGTACTTCATCTTCTGTGGTCTATTTGGCAACTTGCGTTATGTGTTCCTCCTTCTATGTAGGTAAGACCACCCGTAAGCTTAAAGAATGTATTACTGAACATAAATCAGAGATTAGGAGGGCTTATGATAAAAATGCGTTATATAAACATATGGTTAATTTTGCTAGTGAACATAAATTTCTTTTTAGAGTCATTGATGCCATTCACCCTACACTTAGGGGTGGAGATAGTAATAATCTATTGGAGCTTAAGGAGTATGAGTGGATACTTAGGCTCGCTTCTGACCATCCCCCAGGCTTAAATAACATGGTTAGTCTTAAACCTGTGCTGGTTAGATTACAACATACTAAACTATGATGTTGTGCTAAACTTTGTTATCTTATGTTTATGCTTTTTATGTTTTATACATTTTGTACTTTTACTTTTGTATTTGAATTTTTATATTCTTGTCACATGACTGTTGGGCTTCTAGTCATGTGATCATTGACCTGTATTTAAACCATTTGATTTTGTATTTTATGTATTAGTATTGAGGAAGGGTTTTACCCGAAAGCTTTGCTATTTATAAAGTGGTTTTCTCAACCCAGTTTTTGTTTTCTTTGCCTCTTTTGCAGCCTTTTTTGTGTTCATTTATAAGCCTAGCCAGAGTGTGTCGGCTTTCGCTGCCCCATTGATTAATTAACTGAACCTCTGTCAAGCAGAGCCAATGAAGTGATCCCAGGGGTGTATTTTCTGTTACCCATCCACTTGTCAAGGTTTCTCTTGAAGAGTATTAGTGAGGAGCTCTGCTTAATGTAGTTAGGAATTTTGTTCCAAAGCATGGGAAGTCTCTGGGACAGGAATCTATCCCTCCAGCATGTTCTATTTATTTTTGTGGTGAGGTTTAGCTCACTAGAGCGCGTGGCTTGCAGTTGCTTGGATTTATTTAGGTGTAGCATGTCCATCAATTCTGAGTTGGACATGGCTTTGTAAGTCAGGCAGAGATCATCTCTGAGTAAGCGATATGCCACTGAGTACAGCCGGAGTTTTTTCAGTCGGGCTGCATAGGACATATGTTTGAGGCTAGTAATCCTCTTGGTGAGGTGCTTTTCCGGTCTTTCCAACTGTTGGAAGTGTCTTGTGAGGTACTTTCCAAATGGGGCATTGTACTCTATGATGGGTCTGATGAGTGACGAGTAGAGGGGCACTATAACCTCTTTATTTCTAGATGCAAACCCCTTAGTAATTAGATGGGCCATATAGAAGGATTTCCTAACTACTTTGGCAATATGATTGTCAAAGGAGAGATTACTATCTACCTGGGTCCCCAGATCTCTTATTACCTCTTCTGTATTAAGGGGGCTGCCGCCTATGTGGTAATTCGTGGGTGTTTTATTTTTTCCCAAATGGGATGACTATGCATTTTTTGGCATTTACCTTGAAGCAATGACTTTGACACCAGGTGTCTATCTCAGTAAGGCCTTTTTGAAGGATGTCCGTGTCAACCAGAGAGTCAATTATGGCTCCCAGTTTGCAGTCATCGGCGAACTTGGTTAGCCATAGTCCTCCTGTGTTTGCCTGTACTTCTGAGAAGTATATGCCGAACAGTAGGGGTCCCAGGACTGAGCCTTGTGGGACACCACTTGTGACTGGTTTAGAGTCGGACCTGGAGCCTGCTATTCTTACCGTGTGAGTTCTGTAAGCCAGTTGGCAACCCATCTTGTGATGTAGGGGTTTATGTTCAGGCTGGTGAGTTATTCTATAATACCCGAGTGAAAAATGGTGTCGAACGCCTTAGTGAGATCAAGGTAGGCTTTGTGAACTACCTTTCTCTCGTCTATGGCTTTGGTGACTGTCTCGAAGAAGTCAACCAGATTTAGTAGGCATGATCTGCCCTTAACAAAGCCGAACTGGGTTGGGTCAAGTATTTGGAGGTTCCCAATGTCTTTGTTAATGAGTTCCATGATGATGCGCTCCACAGCCTTGCAGACCCAGCTAGTCAGGCTTATGGGGTGATAGTTACCAGGGTCAGCTGTGGCCCCTCCTTTGTGGAGAGGAATAACCGTTGCTGTGTGCCATTCTATGGGCACGTAGCTTGTGGAGATGCTGAGGTTGAACAGCGTGTTTAGGCGGGGGGTTAGTTCATTCTGTAGTTTGTGCAAGACGCAGCCTGGGACACCATCTGGCCCCATTGATGCTGTGTTTTTGGCTTTTGAAAGGGCTGTTTTCACCTGTGCTTCTGTGATTTCTGGGACACTACACTTTTCCGGTATTGCTGTGAGCCCTTTTGAAGGTGAGAGGGAGGTGAAGTTTACACTGAATCTATATGCCAGGATGTTGGCAATATCAGTAGGTTCAGTATACTTTGTGCTATTTTGCACTAGCTCAGAGCATATCTGCGAGTTGCCACTTAGATTCTTGACATAGCTAAAGAAGGCTTTGTGGTTATCTTTCGAATCTTTGGCTATTTTTCTTTCAAAGTTAGCTTTGGATGATTTTATGAGGGACCTTAGTTTCTTACTGATACTGATCAGGGATGTCTTTCCTTCTTGGGATTTACTTTTTTTCTAAACTAGTTTCCTCCTTTTGTTGTATAACCTGTTTATGGCAGGAGTCCACCAGACTGGTTTCCTTCTCTTAAGGGAGTGAGTCTTGGTTTTGCTAGGGATGGTACAATCCATGCATCCTTGTAGGTGCTCACAGAGTGCAATTGTAAAGGATCCTGCATATTGGGCAGTGTTATCCTTTAGCGTGGGGGCTGTAAAACGTGCCACCTCTGCCTTAAGTAAAGTGAAGTTTGCTTTACAAACGTTTTTCACTGTGGTTTCCTTGGTTGGGGGTGGTGGTGGGTATGGACATCCAGAGTGATTAGTTTATGGTCTGATCTAACCAGTGATGGGTTGACCTCTGGTACGGAACACCTGTCACCTATGTTGGTGATGACCATGTCCAATATGTTGTGGCCTCTGGTAGGGGAGTTTACCAGCTGATCCAGGGCATTTGAGTTGATAAATTCGAGGAAGCGCTGAGCCTGGGAGTTTGTACTCAACTAGTTTTCCCAGTTAATGGTAGGGTAATTGAAATCGCCCAATATCAAGGTGTTCGGTAGGACCTTCATGTTTTCCAGTGTCTCCAGAAAGGCAGAGTGGTGGTCCTGGGTCATGGAGGGTGATCTGTAGCAGGCCACAATTTCCATTGCAGATTTGCCCGATGTTAGTTGCACATGGATGATCTCAGAGGGAATTTATGTAAAGCCTATACTCTGCAAAATCAGTGAGGTCTCATGGAAACAAGGGATTGGGAGTCCAGCATCAAAGAGGTCCAGAAGGACCTTCTATGCTTGAGGAATGACAACAGGTTTAGATGGGTCAAACCTCAGAGGTTCCATAGTTGTCTCTAGGCACCTGAATTCTGCTGAGATTGCCATTGGGAATGCTCTCTCATAAAAGACAGAGCATACCTAAATGATAGGTTTTCTCATGCAGAGTCAGAGACCATGAAGTCCTCAATGTCTGTCTCATAAGCTGTTGGGAGAAGAATACAGAAACATGGTCAAGGTCATCCACCTCTTCTTTCGAATATTCAGAGTCAGTCTCTCTAGTGAGGATTACCTCTTTCTCTTTGAAAGCTTTACTTCAGACACATGTGGTTTCCCTGGATCAGGTTGAAAGCTCTATAAGAATTTAAAGAAACCCTGAGCCCTTTTGTCCAGTCTTAAGAAAATATCAGGCATGGGCTGTGGTTCTGGGACCCATCAAGAAGCAGCCTTTTCCTGGCAGAGGTCTAAGCCTAAGAGGGAATTTTAGTTTTGGTAGCCATTAGGGTTCTTGGAGCTTTAATAGGGATATTTCTAAGCTTCAGTTCAACAGTCATTGGACAGATGTCCTCCTCCATGGTAAGCACGGACAAATCACTTTTCCCTTGCTTGATCAGTAGATGCTCCTCCTCAGATGATGAATCCTCAACCTCTCCAGTAAGGTCTTTCTGCATTTCAGTCTGGTGAGGCATGTGATATGCAGTAGGAATGATAACCTCCTGAGGGACATTGCCAGAAGCCTTGACCAGGGGCTTATTGAGCACGTCCACATTACTAATGTCCTTGACCAAGAAGGCCCAGAAGAGTCATCCTTCTCCCTGGTCTCCCTTCAATTCTCCTTCCACTTCACATTTCTTTAGGAGGAGGCATCCATCTGGCTACTGTCTGATGTAATGGCATATTTAAGATACAAGGCTGCAAGTCTCTTTCTGTTGAGTTAGTTGGATGGACTAATTTTTGGCAGGTCTTACAACGCTGATATTATGTTTCAAGTTCAGGCGGTGCATGTACTTGTCGTGTGTGTGTTTGTAAGAAATAAAATTCAACAAACTTATTTAAAGCTCACTCTATGTGGAGTGCTTACTAGAACATTATTCTCCCAGCATGCACTAGCAATGTAGTCCATGACAGCTGCACTATCAGTGCATTTGCTTCCCTCTCCTGCTGTTGCACTGTAAGGTCAGTCTGCCATTTGACTCAGAAGTCCAGGCTGTTCCACTAGACTGTGCTAATATGCCCTCCATTCCTCCCCTTCATTATTGTCATGACTCAGTGTGCAGTGATGAAGCTGTACTGGCAGTAGGGGGAATATACTGGGAATAAACTAATAATGTTTTCTGCAAAGGCCAAGAATAATGCCAGGTATGAACAATATTAACAACTGAGTCACTTTCAGATTTCATATCCTTCTGAAAAATGCATGCTAGTGCACTTTGTTTATAAGAGCAATATTTAAAATCTGTCCCTGATTTGGGGCTTTTGTCCCCCCATTGCATTTGGTTTTGTCCCAATTTCTTGCAATTAGAGGTTAAGAGGTATGCATCCGGTCATCATATCTATGGTAACACTGTTCCACAGATCTAGGTATGCCTGTTTTCTCAGAGTTTGCCTTCAAGCTCATCCCATGCATCAGTCTTCTTGAATGTACCTTAATTATGCTGCATCAGCCTCTCTCTGAAATCGTGATGAATGTAGTATAACACCACCAATGTTGCCTTTGCGCACCATACTGATGCCCTTCCCTTGGTACACATAGTGTATCTTGAAGCCATCATGCCTATACTATCTGTTGATTTGGCTGTGAGTAAAAATCACTACTGTGGCTGGTTCACACTTGGCAATACATTAGATGGGTGCCTTTGCTGGTTCTCTTATAAACTATGACATTAAGTGCATGCTTCTTGCTTACAAAGTTACATGCTGATGTAAGTACTGCCCCACTAGTTATCATTCATTTGCACTATACATGAATATCAAAGTGCATCAAACTTTAGCTGCAAAAGTCCAAAATATTCAGTTCAATTGTGTCCCCTAAACTATGCATGGAGAAAATCAGTATAGACACACACCTGAAACTCTACAAGCATCCATGCTGGATTGCTATCTGTGCATTATTTCAGCTACAGCTTTATTCTCTGACTAAGGCCAAGTTTTCTGTTACAGTGCTGAAAGGGGGGGTCATCCCATCTCTCTCAGACTAATCAATGAGGTTGGCATTACACTTAAAATTTCAGAAATTGCATAATCAAAGAGGCTACGGTCAGTTTATCTTCTTGTGTTTTGTCCCTAATGATTTATTTGCAGGTATTTCAGGATTACAGGTATGTTAAGCAACAAGTCCAGGTATGCATATGTAACAGCAGAGCTGGCATCCTCAGTGTCCTGTAATGTAATGTCAGTTGTAAAATGTGAAACATTTCACTCCCTCTAAGACTAGATGCTACACTTAAAAACTTTAAACAGAATCTAAACCATCATCTAATAGACACTTGGTCTTGCTCTTGCTTCACCCCCTGACTAGATTAACCTACTTTCTCTCTCAGTACTAAGTTACGGCCACAGTGGTACAGCGGTTAGAGTTGTCGCCTCACAGCAAGAGGTTCTCCCATTCAATTCTAGGCTGGAGCGCCTTCTGTGTGGAGTCTGCATGTCCTCCCCACGGTCGAGTGATATTTAAAGACATGCAGGTAGGTGTGTATGTGAATGGGTGTGCCTTCTTTGAAGGTTGGGCGTTGGGCTAGCAACTCGACACCGTAAAAATCCACTGCCAATCATTAGCGGACCAGAGTTCCACTGTGGCGACCCCTAACCAGGAAAAGACAAAATACTTTTTTTTTTCTCTCTCTCAGTACTAAACTCTCTCTCTCTACTCTAAATCTGTTATACTTGGTCCTGCTGTTACTCTGCCTTCAGCTAGAATAACATACTTCTGTCCCTGAGTACTCTGAGTAATACCATAACTATATTCTACAAAGCCAGTATTAAGTGAGCCAGATGTGTAATACTAACCATTGCACCTTTGTCTTTTTTTGACTATGCCTAACTTAGCTATGATATGCTCTGCCTATGTCATTAACTTGGGTATGACTTCACAGTTTCTCGTCATGTTTAATCTACTATGTGTCTTGTCGAATCTACTCTGTAAGGTGGAGGTTGTCAAACCTCTCTTACTTTTTCATTGCCTATTTATCTTGTGTATTGCATTACTGAACTTTATGTGATGTTTTTCTCCCTGGGCCTCCACTGAAAAGGGGCACTGCCTAGTTGGACCATCCTGGTAAAGAAATGTAAATAAATAAATATAATAAAATAACTTTAGGTGTGATAGAAAATGCAGTCTTTTTGTCAGTAGCTTTGCTCAATTGTAAATAACCATTTTTGTCATTACAATTTTTTTCTACTGTTAAATAATGTCTATGATGTTTTTTTAAAATAATGGGCAGGATTCACGAAGCCTCTGTGTAAGAGATACAAGGCTTACATGGAGGCTGCAGTTAAATGGTGTGACGTCAGCATGTCATGCATATGCATGAGGGCATGCTGAATCACACCTAAGGCTAACACGGTCCATGGAAGACAGTAGGGGGCATGTCCGTAGGCCGAGCCCTGCAAGCGGACACGCCCCCAGAAGAGTAAAAGTGCCCAAAGTAAACCCCCATGACAGAGTACATGGAAATATGAATAAACACAACACAACACATGCCCCCACAGACTATGAACATAAAATCATATAAATGAACATGTTATATTTTTTTTTAAACTGTAAAGATGTTTGCCCGTGAGTGCGCTTGTTTGCGCGGGCGTGCCTGTAGCTCAGCCACAGTTAGCAGTAAATGGAAAAGCATATAAGAACTAACTATACAAAGTAAGCCAAAAAGTAATAGCGTAGCGGTAGAGACGTCGGCTGAAGAGCAGGCAGTCATGGTTTGAGCCCCCACAACATCAATTTTTATTTTTAGTGAAATAAGCACGAAACAAGTCCCTGACACATATGTACACATATATAATTATATTTTATGTAAAATGTAATGAAATAGGCCAGTTATACTGAAGAAATGTGAGATAAAATAATAACAAATGCCAGATGTGCCCATAGCTGAGCTATAGTTTAACAAGTTGAGTGCCCGTAGGTGAGCAGTGGTTTAACAGGTGCAAAATGAGTGCCCGTAGGGGAGCCGTGTTCTAACACGCTGAAACTGTGTGCCCATAGCTGAGCTGAGCGTAATATGCATGCTGACAGCCAAATGAGGTGTAAACCAGCGTAACCCGTTTGCGCGGAGCTGCGCACCGCGCCAACAAGCTAACCGACGGGCAATGTTGAGCAAGCTGTAACAAAACTGCCTTTACACAGACACACCCCTAGCCTGTCTAGACAGTCATAAAAAGCAGTGGCCAGGTTCGAACCCAGGATACCATGCACCATAGTCAAGGTACTGAACCACTAAGCCATGACAGCTGTACTTAGAAATGCAGTAATAGCAAATATATAGAAATGAATAGAAAGTGGAGCATGACAAAGCAGGTTTTGTGAAGCTGATACAATTCCAAAATGGCCAATCACAGATAAGTGTGGGAAAAACGGCATATATAAGCCCCATAGGCGGGAATACACAGCATAAGCGATTGTAGAACTAACTTGCAGCCAGAATGTCAGGAGTAGGTGGGGGTAGTTGCTTTCGAGCACAGAGGTGGGGCATTGAGGAGTCCAGATATATGGTCTGGCTCCTTGTCCACAATCATGAGGCCCAACTCATGCAGGGCGAGGTCCTGTGGGGAGCATATAGGGCTGAGGCGTGGGACCGGTTGGCTCATGATCTCACCAGTGCCACAGGGATTCCAAGGACTGGTGAGCAGGTCCATCACCACCATGCGGACCTGAAGAGACGTAAGCAGGACCAATTGAACCTTTGGATCCAGGAGGCCCGGCAAATGCCCAACACCCCACTACTGAGTAAGTTACATTTAATTATGTATGTAAGACATTAAACTAGCTGATATTATGGAGATGTGTATTCCAATATTACTTCATTTATATTACAGCTGCAGATGTCCGTTCTGTGAACCGCAGAGCCTATGGCGATAGGCTGGTGCGGTTGCGCCACCAGGCAGGTCAGTAATCCTCTCCCAGTAACTGTAAAGAAATATAAAAGTATGACAGTTAGCAAAAGAGTGCAGTGTAGTCACTAAGTAATAAAATGTGCAAGTAACAGTGTAAGAGTGTTTGCAAGTATTGCTTGATTACAAAAGTGTGTTGCAGTCTGTAATCCAAACAGAACAATGAAAATGTCTGAAATAAAGATGCCCCACCTGTAATATAATAGTACACAACCTGCAGCAGGCTGAAAAGTACAGCTGCAGAAGATGAGCAAATCACATGTGTGAAATATATCCCTGTTGAAATACTGAAACATGACAGAAGTGAGACTGTTGGAAAGGATTGTAATAACTACAGGTAAAACATGTCAATAAAGCCTAGAAGTAAGTACCATCCTGAATAGTAAAATTAAAACAAGTGAGAGAGTGTGAGAAAGTGTGAGAAAGAGTTATGAATCCACCAATAAAGTAGTAATAACCCCTGAATAAAGTATACTGCAGTCAGTACAGAATGAAATGAATGTGACAAGCAGAACCAAAATGCGAAATGTGTTTAAAATGTTGCTGCAGCTGGAATGTGTATCCCAAAATCTGGATATGTTGCTCTCAGTCTGCAATATGCAGATAGTATGATTGTCTGAAATACCAAACATCCACAGTTGTCTATAGCTATATAAAGCAAATGTAGCAGGATGATGTAGCTGAACAAAACCAGATATGAACGTGTATGAATAACAATAAAATGTATATTTTATATATATCCACCAATAAAGTAGTAATAACCCCTGAATAAAGTATACTGCAGTCAGTACAGAATGAAATGAATGTGACAAGCAGAACCAAAATGCGAAATGTGTTTAAAATGTTGCTGCAGCTGGAATGTGTATCCCAAAATCTGGATATGTTGCTCTCAGTCTGCAATATGCAGATAGTATGATTGTCTGAAATACCAAACATCCACAGTTGTCTATAGCTATATAAAGCAAATGTAGCAGGATGATGTAGCTGAACAAAACCAGATATGAACGTGTATGAATAACAATAAAATGTATATTGATGTAGCAGTAACAGTCCTATCACCAACTTGAAGTAGTTATCACATGGGAAACTGTAGGTAGAACAGTAGTGTGTATATATCTGCAGCTATTAGAAATGTACAGCATATGTATTGGTATTTGAAGGTGTTAATTATATTTTCTTCACCTACCCTATAACCACATATAATCCATTCCACGTGAAATTGGTATGTGCAATCACAATTAACACCCTGGACATTTGTCCTGTTGGGTCATACATATTTGCATGTGTTGATGCATCTGCCCTGTTCATACATCCAAACCTGATGGCCTGTTGCCATCAATCAACCCTGCATGTTGTTGGACTGTGTATTGCTGTTCAAATTATGCATGTGTTATGCTCGCTGTTCAATGGTGTGAATATCTGGGTGTTTGGTTAATGGGAATACTAATGCATGCTGTTACAACTAATTGCGAATGGTATTGTATGTTACTAACCCAAACTCTCATGACATAATGCAAAACATTGGACGACAGGGAAGGTGGGTTCCAGCGGACCAACCTCTCCCACCTCAGCTGGCGAGTGCACCTGGCACTAGTGCCCAGTCTGGACCCTCCTCCGGTGGCCCTGTGCCACCTGCGGGTGGAAGCGCTGCAGGGGATGGGGCCCGTCCCCCCTCTGCAAGTGTGGCTGGAGGAGAACCACCACTCACCCTCCGTAGCGTCCGGACTGTGGTGCGTAGGGAGATCCAGGAATCTGTTCTTGGGCCCCTATGCCAGCTTGAGGCACAGGTGGCACAACTTATGGGCATGCCTGTTGCCCGGCCTACATAGCCCCCAGCACAGCCCCGTCTTGGGCAGTGAAGGAACAGTGGCAACTGCCCATGGGTGGGGATATCAGTTCCACTGTTGCCATCTGTGGGCTCATGGGCTCTGGATATCCAAACATCCATCCCCGTCAATTGTGTAACCCCCCCACACGTGTCATACACCGCCCCTGTATGCGTCTTGTTTGTCTTGTCTGTTGACCTACCCAACCTACCTCCCCAGCTATACCAACTTCCTTTACCTGACATACCACTCTCACCTGAAAAAAAAAAAAAAAAAAAAAAGGGCACTCTGTACCCACAAAAATTACGCCCCATACATAGCTGCTCATTCCGCACATGTCTGCTGGACATGGAAACTATCAATTACAATTGGCTGTACAACAAGTATTATTGTTGTGCTGACACCTCTCTCAGGGGTGGAAGGTTTCAAATGTCACACCAAATTACAAACATATGCACAGCTGTTGCTGATGAAAAAATGGGCAGCTATGGGCCTTACCTACATCCCTCCTGCAAAACCCAAGCTTGTTTCCCTACTGTCTTACCCTCTTTGTGACCCCTTTTTCACCACTTTCCTGTCTCTCCATTTTCATTTCTTTCAAAGAAAATAGCGCGGGTGTGCGTATGAGTAAGCACTTTTAAGCGGTTGTAAGCGGGTGTGCGCAGAGCTGAATGCCAGTGCGCATGCGGGAGCTCCGCGCAAACCAGCGCTAACCCGGTTACAACTGCTTAAAAGTGCCTTAGTCACTCTGATTACAGGTCCTGTAGTCAGTTCAGAAGCAAAATAAAATCCCACTGTCAGTCCCGAACCCAGGACCTTGGAAACAGTAGTCTGCATGACTTACCACTAAGCCATGACTGTTATACAAGAACATTGTGCTACAATAAATATATCATGTAATAGTAGGAATGAATGTAAAGGGAATATAGGATGTGTAGTACACAAAGCATGTCATGTATATTTACTGTCAAATCTAGTGGATTTCTATAATAGTAGTGTGTGAACAGAAACAGCCATGCTAGTTGGTAGCTAGTAGGTAATGTTAGTTAATATACATATATAAATATATGTATATATATATATATATATATATATATATATATATATATATATATATATAGTTGTAGGTGTCAGTGTACATACACACTTAGTACAGGAAATAGGAGAGATGAATGGAGAAATGTGAATCTACAACACAGCCTGAATCATGAGCAAGATACTAACCTTTACACTCACAGAACAGTGTCCACAGCATACCAGCATGGTCCCCGCCCTTACAATCTGAAAGGGCAATGCCTATCTCACATACCCTTTTATAGCACTGTCCTGAAATCACAGTGAGAACTGCAATCAGTACACAACTGGCTGCATGCAATTAGCAAATGCTGGCTTACAATTGGTGCAGAGGCCATCACATGGACTTATGCAGATACCTACAAAAGCATCCTGTACTCCCACTCCACACATGCAATACTTTCATTGCACCGTCTGGAGGCAGAGAGAGAGAGAGAGAGAGAAAGAAAAAAAGAAAGAAAAAAGAAAATAAGAACACAAACAAAAACACATGTAAGACAAACTAAGTTGAAGCTGTCATCAGTGTCAGTATCAAGCTGGGCTAGCAGCAGCAGGAAGCTATAGTAACGGTAACACAACCAGCTGCGACAAACACAGGTAATGTAAAGTAACAAGTTAATAGTCTACATACTGTGAACCCTCCATATGTGTTATTGGTCTGTATCTATATGTATGTCTATGTGATAAGTTGTGTGCACGTAGTTTCACCCAAAGGGGATGACTATATATTACATGTCATTCAGTGTTAGGCCCTGATTCTGGCACCAGTTATCCGTTTCAGTGAGGCCTGTCTGTAGGATGTGTGTGTCAGCTGGTGTAACGACTATGGCGCTTAGTCCGCAGTCATCTGGGAACATTGTCATCCACAACCCGCACATGTTTGCTTTCACATCTGAGAAGTAAATGCCAAACAAGAGGGGTCCTAGGACAGAGCCCTGTGGGATACCACATGTGACTGGCTTTGAGTCTGACATGGCTCCCGCAATATTGATTTTATGGATTCTGTAGTTCAACCAGTGTGCAACCCATCATGTGACATATGTAGTAACATGTAAGCTGATGAGCTTGTCTATGATGCCTGAGTGGAGTACTGTGTTGAAGGCCTTAGGCAAGTCCAGGTAGGCTGTATGGACTACTTTGCCCTCATCAATGACTGTAGTGACTGTTTTGAAAAGGTCAACCAGGTTCAAAAGGCAGGATCAGCCCATCACAAAGGCAAACTGGGTGGGATCAAGTGTCTGCAGGTACCCAATATCGCTGTATATGCGTCCCATAATTAATCATGCCATAGCTTTGCAGACCAGGCTGGTTAAGCTTATGAGGCGGTAGTTCCCAGGGTCAGTAGAGGTGCCTCCTTAGTGGAGTGGGACCACTGTTGCTGTATGCCAGTGTTCAGGTACATATCCCGTAGTAAGGCCAAGGTTAAATATCAGTTTTATATGCGGTTGTATCTCCTCTTGGAGTTCACGTAGCACACATCCAGGGATACCATCAGGTCACATTGATGCTGTGTGTCCTGCTTTGCTGAGGGCAGCCCTCACCTGGACATCTGAGATGATAGGGAGGTTACATTCAGCTGTGATAAGTATTTCTAAGTGTGGGGGAGAGGGAGGGGGGATATTTGCACTGAACCTGTCTGCCAGAATGTTGCCAATATCTGTGGGTTCAGTGAATGTTACGTAGGTGTGTAGTAACTCAGAGCATATCTGAGGCTTTTGGTCCATATGTCTAACAAAACTGAAGAAGGCCTTGTGGTTATCTATAGTGTCCGTGGCCATTTCCCTCTCGGAGTTGGCCGTGGATGTTGTTATGAGAGACCTTAGCTTATTACCAGTGCCGACCACAGATGCCTTCCCTTTATGTGAATCTGCTCTGTCCTGCAGTAGCCTCCCTCTATCGTTATACAATATGCCTTTGGCTGGGGTCCACCAGACAGGATGCTTAACCTTTGTGCATAGGGTCTGGGTTAGAAACGTGTGTGCATGTTCCATGCATTCTTTGGGATGTCCGTGGGAAGCATTCGCAAAGGGGTCAGCATTGTGGGTTGTGGCTTCCACTGGCCCAGTGGGCTGCATGGATACCATGTCAGTCCTAACAAGTGAAAATCTGTCTATTCACATATATATCAAAGTAGTCTACTGTGCTGGTGGTGGTGGGATATGTATATCCAGGCCGATTAATTTGTGTCCAGATCACACTAGTGGATGGCATTCCACATACAGTACCTTGGTATGAACCCCCAGAGTGAGGTTGTGCATTGGACCTGTCTCAGTGTGCTGACCAATGGGGCTTGGTACTATGTTGTATGGAATGTGGCAGGTATTGTTGCACAGGTGTTGGCTGAGCACTGATATCTGGCCATGTACATGTGTATCCACCAAGAGACACACACGTGCTACATATGGGAGTAGTAGTATATCACTACAGTTGAGTATCATGTATAGTATGTGTGCCATATATTGCTGACATAGTTTGCTGATATCCTGTTTGTGTTCTCTTTCAGGGACATGGCACATCAGCAAAATACTGCCTACTCTGCTGCAGAAGATGAAGAGATACACCAGAGCCTTTTGCGGGATTATGACATACTGTTTTCCCGCACCAGCCAGAATCAGCAGGAGAGGGTTGCACTGTGGCAAGACCTTGTCCGTAGGGTAAATGACATTGGCACGCATAATAGGACATATGAGCAGGTACAACATCACTGCAGTGATTTAATCAGAAATGTCCGTCAGCATGCATCGGATATCCACAGGCAACAGGTCGCCACAGGAGGTGGGGTGGCCATACATCCCCCCCTCACCAGACTGGAGGGGCTACTCCTAAGTGTTGTGGCTCCAGCCCAGGAACATCAACAGCAACACACCTGCATTATGATGGAGGCTGGACCCACACAGCAACATGACATGGAGCATGCAGGTAATATGCCATATGTACACTTGACTGTTCTGTACACTGTTAGTTTATGCATGTGTAAGGTGTGTCCTTGGTATGTAGCTGTCAACATAGTATGTAATTGTGCAGGTCTGATATTGCCAATATCAGCAGCTGACATGTGAAAGGCAACTGGTGTACTACTGAACTGTATCATATGCGGTATCAATGGCACAGTTGTGCCCACTGACATTAATCCCCTCATTTCTGCAGGTCCCTCCGGTGTTACAGCAAGGCAGCCCATCCATGCTGGTGAGTGTGTTTTAACAATACCTATAATAGTCCTGATAGTGCTAGTAATAATAGTGTTACTCAGTAGTGCTCTGTGTGTATACTGCGGGGTGTGCATGTGTGCATGTGTGCGTGTGTCCACGTGTGCATGTGTGCCTGTGTCCACGTGTGCATGTGTGCATGTGTCCACGTGTGCATGTGTGCATTAGTTGCATCACTGGTAACATTGTGTAGACATTGTAAACTGTGTTTCCTGTCTTCCTCCCACAGGTTCTGGTGCTGCTCTGGTGTCCTGCAGCAGGGAACCTGAATCTGGTGCCACAGGTACTGATAATGATGATATCTGTGTAATGGCACAGGAAGGTGTGTCAGGGTCCGTCATTGTTCAGCCAATTGACAGTACACAGCTGTCAACCCCATCATTGCGCACAGTCATCCTGCCAGTACATCCTATGTCACCATTGTCCCTAGGTGATGGACAGGATACAGTGGGCATTGACCAGGGTAATGTGGTATCTGTGGCACATGCTTCCCCACACAGCAGCCATGGGCAGGGTCCTGAGATGGTACCACACAGACAGTTGCCCAGGGGTTCTGGGAGCATCCGTGGGCGTACTGCCTCTGGCAGATGTGCCCAAAGAGGTCTGTCAACCTCAGCTATGTTTCGGGCTGTCATGCAGGCACAGTCACGTATGGAAAGGTACACCAGACAGGGTCTGAGGGAGCTGAGAGCATGTCGCACATCCATGACTGACAGTATGCGTGACATCGCGGATGCTATCCGTAATTTCACCAATGTCATAGACAGATGTTGTGGGGACATATTACAGCAGTTCCACAACCACATGTCCATGAGCCAGGGCAATAGTGGATGGTTGCAGCGTCGACGTGGCCATATGCCAGCAACAGCAGCAGCTGGCAGTCGGCACGGATGACAACAGGCCTGCGGACGCCCCCATAGTGCCAGCAGCAGCCCCAGCAATGCAGGGTCTGTGCTGTCATCAGACCGCCCCAGGAGACCACGTGCACGTGGCTCTGGACAGTCCCAACAGGGACCTGTGTCCAGTCAACAAACTCCCACTTCTGATGACAGTATCCAGTCTGGCTTAGTACCAGATACGGTCTGTAGCACCCCTGCCAGGCACAGGTACCGTGTCCGTGCTCACAGACACTGATCTGTATGACCTGCCAGGTGCAGTCTGTGGCTGTCCACAAACTCCAGTATATGGCAGCCATGAGATGGAACTGTGTGCATGCATCCACACATGCGAAATGTTAACACCTAGGGCTACCACATACATGCACACACTGCACCAACAGTGCCCCACCCTGTACTGCTGTCCCTCACCAACACACATACACATGCATGTCAATTGGTGGTATCAGTGGCAGACTCAGGCATACCTAAATCACACCCTGTGCATATGATGAAACTGTGCCACCTCCTGCAATCTCCAACATAAGTGCAGGAACAGGTAAACATGTTGCTGATGCACAGGGTGACTACATAGAAGTGTATTACTGGTATCATGTTGGTAACAGTACAGTGTGCTGATATGATTGTGTGTATATCCCAGCATGCCTGATGCAGTAACTGTATGACTGTCCTGAATTGTTATCTACACCCATAGTAAGTACCATAGTGTAACAGCTGCACATTATTGCATACCGGTGGTAAGGATGTCAACAGATAGCCACATACATAGGTAGCACAGGGGAGAAGCTAATGTAAGTAGTGATACGCAATGATGGACATGTACACTAATGGTGGCATGATGCCCACAACGACTATGCAATGTGGATGTTTGCGCATGTTGATATGTGTGCAGTACCAATTTAATTCAAATTACAATTAAATATGACATAATATCAGTTCTACCATGGACATCTGCGCTGTGCATTCCTGGGTACATGTTGATATTGCCTGCATATTTGCACTGTTACCTACTGGAAGTGTTACCCCTTCTTTGTTGTACAATGGACTACTTCCAGCCCTGCTTACTGTAGCTTTGTTTGCATGCATGTTTGCTTGAGGTTCCCTGGAACACTGATTCCACCTGCAATGCAGATTTACAGGGCTTCTGTGGATTCCTAGTGACATCTGCATAGCGTACTATACGATGTCAATTATCCACCTGACAGAACGTCTCTGTCTGTCCTGTTCGCATGTACGTTGCCTGTGACACATTGCATATGACTTACCTGGCATTTACCCACGTGTGCAGTCATATATGCCAGTGCTATGAAATCAGTAGCCGTACACCCACACATACTTGCCTTCAGTATGTTGTTCCCCATTGGCCCTATGTGCAATCATACTACTATGGTAGCATGTGCAAAGGTTACCTGTGAATCACCTCTATGGTCCAGTTGTGGTTTATATGAGTCATGTGGCAATGTCACAGCTGCCACATGTATGCAGTCAACCCTCTCCCCTGGCCAGGAATGTACAACACATGTGTGGGATGCCACCACATAGCCAATCTGGGGACTGAGCACTCTGAACCCAGTACTGCCATACCCTGTCAGGTGGCATGACATACTACAGTGACTACAATACCAGTCTGACATAGACCCGCACTGACAGCAATCCGAACACACTGGGGCATACTTGGAGACTCAGAATAGCATCCTGCCTGAGCATCACACACCTCTGCAGCTGGCACACAGGCATACGTTATGTCGGAACAGAGCACATGCCACACATGGCACACACATCCCGTGTGCCACACACTCACAGCCTGTAGGGCTACACAACACACCTGCTACAGATGTGTCAGGTACCTCTTGGCCGCTGCAGTGGGGTCCCGCTCAACAGGCTGTACATGGTGAAGGTCACAGTGATATGCCCGTGGGGCACTATGGTCCACCACAAAACACATGCATATAGGTCAGTCAGAGGCATGGACACATATGACTCAGTCATTGTCCATGCCACTATGGATGACCTGAGATGTACCTCCCTGGACTACATGATAGGGAACATAGAAGGGCTCTCTCAGCATGTGGCACGGGCCAGTATGACCCTGACCTTGGTTGCCATCATACCCTCACCAGGTATGCTACCACAATATGTAGGAAGGGTGTTCTATGTCTACATTCTGCTCAATCTCCAATGTCATTCATAGGGTATCCAATGGCTGTCAACGTGTGCTTACATGCTAAGGAAGCCACAATGATTTGCGAGGGGCAGCTTGCACGTGACACCCATGGGCCATTGTATATTGGTGAAGCCCCTTGATACACACATAGTGCCTTTTGCTACAGGACACGGATTACATAGCCACCTCCGCGGGTATCACACGGGATAGGATACTAGCAGTAATGCTACACAACACCAGCAGTGTACACCACAAGATGCATGCACTGGACACTGTCCTCAGCACGGTAAACTGCAATATCTGTGCAGTAACAGATTCCTGATTCACGGCTCACAGATGCAATCCATCACTGCCAGGTTATACCTCATACCATGCCTGTTGTCCCCTACACATGTAACACACATGGACAGGGGGGTGGTATCTCAAGGCACCACAGATACACACACCTCCAGGTTGTTGGCACAGCACAAAGCATCAGGGCCTATCCATGAGCAGCTAACAGTGTGTTGGACTGCCTTCTGGTTCATAGCCTGGCACACACAACCCTCCCATATACAGGAAACCCACCTGTCCTCCCTAACAACACTGGCAATATAACAGTCTCTAGATATGTCTTTATATGGCTGAACTGCATCCAGCCGAACATTGTGTGTGAGCATTACTGTAGCTAAAACACACTAGCTGAAAGGTTCCCAGCATGTAGTCACTGAATTGCAGTGGAACAACATGTTACCACTCCCACAACAGGTGGGAACATGCAGCACCTGTTCATCGACTACATGTAGACTATATGGCCCAGACCAGATGTGTATCCCCAACTCACACTGTATATACACATACCGCATGCGGCCCCTGCACAGTAAGACACAGTCATAATGTTATGCATTGCAAATACCATTTATCCACTTGAGGCACGTGTCAGACATGGTAACTACTGAAGGGCACAGGTATATATGTGTATGTGTCACACACATACATCATGTGTGCATTGCCATTGCTGGTTTAAGCAATGTCATGCATTGTTATGAACATCAACCCACACATGGTCATATTGTGTGACACAACCACACATGGTAGTTGTGGGTTTCCAAAACATACCTATCTGTGCTCTGACAGTGGTAATAGACCCAGTAGCGGAGCGCACTATTGGCATTACTGGGCAATTAGCCCTGTTTGGCTGTACTGATAGTGTGGTAACATCACCTGTGTTTACTGGGGGAATATGCAGCATCTGGTGTATTGTAGTAGTTGCCAAAAGGAACTGTTCTCTCACACTTGCAATTACACACACCCTACTACCCCCACACACACACACACACTTGCCATTTGCAGGATTCATACCCCTACCTAACTATGTCATGACACGTGAGAGAGACGCATTAGCGAAGCGCACTATTCGGATTACTAGGAGGTTCCTCTTCTCCCGCTGTACTTATAGGGTGCTGACATCATCAGTGTTTGGAAAGGGTAATGTGCATCATGTAGTGTGTTCTCCTAATTGCCAAAAAGGCACATGTCTTTCATACAGAATTGCACACACACAAACTCCCCTCATCCAAACACACACACTTGCCATTTGCAGGATTCAACCCCCTACCTAACTATGTTATGGCACTTGAGAGAGACGCATTAGCAGAGTGCGCTATTCGGATTACTGGGAGGTTTCCCTTCTCCAGCTGTACTTATAGGGTGCTGATATCATCAGTGTTTGGAAAGGGTAATGTGCATCATGTAGTGTGTTCTCCTGATTGCCAAAAGGCACATGTCTTTCATACAGAATTGCACACACACAAACTCCCCTCATCCAAACACACACACTTGCCATTTGCAGGATTCAAACCCCTACCTAACTATGTTATGACACTTGAGAGAGATGCATTAGCAGAGTGCAATATTCGGATTACTGGGAGGTTTCCCTTCTCCAGCTGTACTTATAGGGTGCTGACATCATCAGTGTTTGGAAAGGGTAATGTGCATCATGTAGTGTGTTCTCCTGATTGCCAAAAGGCACATGTCTTTCACACAGAATTGCACACACACAAACTCCCCCATCCAAACACACACACTTGCCATTTGCAGGATTCAAACCCCTACCTAACTATGTTATGACACTTGAGAGAGACGCATTAGCAGAGTGCGCTATTCGGATTACAGGGAGGTTTCCCTTCTCCAGCTGTACTTATAGGGTGCTGACATCATCAGTATTTGGAAAGGGTAATGTGCATCATGTAGTGTGTTCTCCTGATTGCCAAAAAGGCACATGTCTTTCACACAGAATTGCACACACACAAACTCCCCTCATCCAAACACACACACTTGCCATTTGCAGGTTTCAAACCCCTACTTAACTATGTTATGATACTCGAGACGGACGCATTAGCGGAGCGCGCTATTCACATTACTGGGAGGTTTTCCTTCTCCTGCTGTACTTATAGGGTGCTGACATCATCAGTGTTTAGAAAGGGGAATATGCATCCTGTAGAGTGTTTTCCCAGTTGCCAAAAGGGACATTTCCCTCACACAGACTTGCACACACACTAACCCCCCTCCACACACACTGGGCATTTGCAGGATTCAAACCCCTACCTAACTATGTTATGATACTCGAGACGGACGCATTAGCAGAGCACGCTATTCGCATTACTGGGAGGTTTTCCTTCTCCTGCTGTACTTATAGGGTGCTGACATCATCAGTGTTTAGAAAGGGGAATGTGCATCCTGTGGAGTGTTTTCCCAGTTGCCAAAAGGGACATTTCCCTCACACAGACTAACCCCCCTCCACACACACTGGGCATTTGCAGGATTCAAACCCCTACCTAACTATGCTATGATACTCAAGATGGACACATTAGCAGAGCGCACTATTCACATTACTGGGAGGTTTTCCTTCTCCTGCTGTACTTATAGGGTGCTGACATCATCAGTGTTTAGAAAGGGGAATGTGCATCCTGTAGAGTGTTTTCCCAGTTGCCAAAAGCGACATTTCCCTCACACAGACTTGCACACACAACAACCCCGCTCACCCACACACCCACACACACACACACACACACACACACACACACACACACACACACACACACACACTGAGCATTTGCATGGTTCAAACTCCTACCTAACTATATTATGACACTTGAGGGAGACGCATTAGCAGAGCATGCTATCCGAATTACTGGGCATCTGTTCTGCACCTGCAGTATTTATAGGGTGCTGACATCTTTATTTCTACAGAGGTATGTACATCTAGTACTACCTGTCAGGTGGGGGATAGCATATATATGCATTTGCAGCCACCTACTTCAGGGCCAGATATGTTCATCGCACTGGCAGGTTATGTTCTATACCATGCTCCATGACCACAGGGCCTGTAACACACAACACAACCAGTCCAGAACACCCCTCCCACATCCAGGACACACACTTTGCTTCCCTGGGAACAGTGCCAGGATATGCAGGTGTTCACATACACCATTCCAGTTGTTAACATCAGGTACAGGCATATCGTGTGTGGGAACTACTCAGGCTTCTACAACAATACCCTACAGCCACTACAATTTGTGGGTCCATGTGCTATGGCAGAACCACTCACCACAGCCACATGGGGGAATACATATTGCACCTGTCCATCTGCAACATGGGTACTCCCTGTTCCACACCAGAGGTAGACCACCATTGTTGATATCTGACCATACCCACCTTTCCCTGGACATCCATATCCCATCCACACCCCCAGGCAAGGTTGTCACTGCAAACAAACTGTATTTAGCACAAGCAGACTCTACACTTGTGAAGACTGGGGTGGAAGACTTCAAAGGACCCATGCTGGGGGACTATACTGGCCACTCTGCATAATCCTTGACAATTGCATTCTATGAGCATGTGTAAGGTTTGCATTGATCATGCTATCCCACATATACCCATGACTGCTCCACAACAGGACACCTGTCAGGTGTACACCAGCCATATATGAGCTGTCCAACAGACAGAGTGAGCTAATACATTGCAGAGCTGTAGCCCACAGAGGGAGGACATCTCTGAACAGTACCGGCACGACACTTCAATCCCACATAATCATCACAACACAGTGTTGACAGTGAAATTTTCCAGACAATGCAGATAGGGCTCCCCTCAGTCTGTTATTGACGCCCACTTACTGTTAGAGGTCCTCAGTAACCCTCTTCCAGCACACACCAACAACATGGATGTGGCTTAGCACATTCAGACCCTGGGATCTCCACTGTGTCCCTGCTTGACAGAGGCACAGCACACTAGCCTCACACAAAGCCTTATGTGACCTACTTTACAGTGGCACAGTAGCCTACTGTACTGGGGATGCAGATGCCAAGCACACTCTGGCTAAGTTGTCATTCCCTAGAGCAAGCAGCCTAGTATTGACCTCTACACCCATATGTTTAATTGTCAGATGCACAATATTTGTTGCTGATAGACTGTTTGCAGGTCTTATTGCCATAGCATTCCCTGTTTCTATGAACAACTTGTGTATCTGTGGAAGATGTTTGAATATGTGGGGGATCCACTATATCACTTATGTCTCTGTAGTCATTTACTGTGTGCACTGGGCAGATTGCTGTGATGTGGTTGGTTCCTGGAATGACACGTACAAATACCAGATATGTGTGGCCAACTGCTAAACGGAGATATGGCCTAAGTGTGTGAGCATGCCCAGTTCAGCCTTTCCATGGCATGTTGTCTGACATATGCCTCATTTATCAAAGTGTGCGAGCATGCCCAGTGTGAGCTTTCCATATGTTGAACTCTGCAGTCCACCACATATTTGTGTGAGTGTGAACTTCAACAATATCTCACGTTTATGGTTGTGTGTTGGGTGTCATGTTGTGTACTTACTGGCCAACTGCTTCGTGTCTGAACACAACAGGGATTATACTGTGCCTGCAGGGATTGCATGGGATACTTTGCATACAGTTGTCAACATCCTTTCATACTGATCTAACACTGTAGTACCGTATAGTGTACTGGTTCAGTACTTTCACTGTGGTGGACATTATCCTGGGCTTTAGTCCTATCACTGCTTTAAATCTTCATAGTGAGCACAACAGACTGTGTAGGGGCCAGTTGTGCACATATGACCATGTTGCATTATGTTCAGATATGGACTACCTAAACCAGGCTTGTCCAACATTGGTAGTGTATTCCACAACATAGGTGGACATTGGCAAACACTTGCGATGTACCCTAGGCCATTTCTAATGCTAGTCAGAGAGTGTATTTGTCCTTCGACACACATTGTAACTGGAGTTTGCCATGACATATGTCATGGTTAGTATACTGTGCCTCCGCCTACCTGTGACATAACAGTGATACCCAGGGTAAACCTACCATCTCCCATCCACTCATCAGGATTCCTCTTGAGGAGTGTTGATGGGTGACTCTCTGGCTAACCTGTACTGGGAGTTTACTCAAGAGTGGGGGTGGCTTCTGTGTTATGGATCATTCAGTACAGCTTGTCCTATGTATGTCAGTGCTGGGGTTCAGGTCTCTCATGTGCATAGCTCACTGCCATTCAGATTGTACAAGGTGCAGCATGTTCATTGATTCCAGCTTGGACATGGCTTTATACATCAGGCACAGCTTGCCTCTGGGTGGGCAATATGGCAGTGTGTGGAGCTGCAGTTTGTTTAATCAGGCAACACATGGCATCTGTTCAAGCTCTTTGCTACTCCTGGTGAGGTACTGTTGTGGACTTTACAGTTGATGAAGGTGTCTGCTGAGGTACATCCCACAGGGGCTATTGTAGTCAATTGTAATGCTGATGAAGGATGACTGCAGAGCCACAGTGACCTCCCCTTATCTAGATCTGACAACCTTCATGATTAGGTGGGTATATGGTATGTTTCTGTGAACACTACAGCCTCATGTTTGTCCAATGCAGGATATCTATCACCTTGTGTCCCCAGGTCTCTCATTACATGTTAGGTACGTAATGGGTTATCACCTGTGTGGTAATTGGTGGGCACTTACTGTATATCCACGGTGGTTGACTATACACATTCCTGCAATTAGCTTGCTGACATGGCTATGGCACCAGTTGTCTGTTTCTATGTGGCCCTTTTTTGGGATGCTTGTGTCAGCTGGGGGTCAGATATGGTGGGCAGTTTGTACTCCTCTGTATACATGTTCTGTCACAGTCCTTCCATGTTGGCCTGTACCTATGGGGCATATATACGGAACGAGGGAGGTCCCAGGACCAAGCCTTGTGGGATGCCACTTATATCTGGTTTGTAGTTTGACATGGATGCAGCATGTCTGACCATGTCAGTTCTGTCCTTGGTCTGGTTTGCAACCCCTCTACTGACATAGGGGTTTATATTTAAGCTGGTGAACATATCCATACTGAACACGTAGGGTATTCTATGGAAGCATTTGCAAGGTCCAGCTACGCTGTGTGGACTACAATGCCCTCATCAATGACCTTAATGACTGTCTAAAATGGGTCAAACATGTTTAGGGGCAGGATCTGCACTTATGACAGCCACACTGGGTAGGGTCCGGTGTCAGTAGGTCCCCGATAGCTTTATGTCTGCGGTACATGCTGATCCTTTCCATAGCTGTGCAGACCAAGCTTGTCAGGATCCTGGGGTGGTAGTTTGCAGTATCCATTCAGGCAACACCTTTGTTGAGAAGGACCACTGTTGTTGTACACTGCTCTTTGGGTACATATCCTGTGGTAAGGCTGACATTGAGCAGTAGTGTGATTTGGCATTCCATTCTTCTTGGAGTCCATGTTGGACTCAGCCCAGGACACCATCTCATACCTTTGCTGCTGTGTGTTTTGCTTTGTAGATGCTGGCTGTTACCTCAGCATCTGCAATGTCAGGGGGCCAGCAGTCTGCTGGGATAGATAATTTGCATTCTGGAGGCGGGGGGGTTTGCATTGCACCTGTCAGGTTGTATGTTGGCAATATGTGTGTGTGTTTGGTATGTTGTTTGTAATATTTGTGTGATTTGGAGCATATCTGTGAATTCCCAACATGGTTCCTACCATCAGTTGAGTATGCCTTGTGATTATCCTTAGTGTCCTGTACAATTTGTATCTTCATAAGTTCATAGGTTCATACTAGGCTATCCACCCTAGGGCATTTGTAAGCATAGCCAGAGTGTGTGTGTCTTTCGCCGCCCCTTGCTATGTGAATAGTATGGCCATTTATGATTTACTTTACTGTGCCTCTTTCTGGACGTGACACAGTGAAGACCCCCAGTGTACATCTACGATCATCCATCTACTTGGCAATATTCCTGTTGAGGGGTGTCAGTGAGGGGCTCTGCCTAACATGGAGTGGGATCCTGTTCCAGGGTTTGGGGAGCCTCTGGGTTATGTATCTGTCCCTCCAGCACATCCTATTTCATTATGTGTTGAGGTTGACATCTGTCACTCTCACAGCTCCAATGGCTTTGATTTTCCTGGGGTGGAGCATGTCCATTACTCCTGTGTTGGACATGGCCTTGTACAACAGGCATACAATGCCTCTGTGTAGGCAGTATGTGACTGCATTCAGCTGGGGTGTCTACAGCCAGGCAGCATATGACATATATTTGAGACCCTTTATCCTCTTGGTGAGGTACCTTTGAGATCTTTCTAACCGCTGCAGGTGTCAGGTAAGGTACATCCCATATGAGTCATTGTACTAGATTATGGGTCTGATAAGAGAACAGTACAGGGGCACAATGACCTCTGTTGATGTAGATGTGAATCCTTTCATGATACGGTGTCCAATATAGACAGTCTTCCTAGCCACATTGGCAATGTGAGTGTCACATAACAGGTTACTGTCCACTTGTGTCCCTAGGTCCCTGATTACTCCTTGCATACATAATGGTTTACCACCTATGTGGTAATTTGTGTGTACCTTGTTTGGTATTTGGTGGGACATTCATACTGTCCAGTGTCTTCAGGATGTCTGGGTGGGGTTCCTGTGTGTGAGAGCATGGTCTGTAGCATGCTACAGACTGTACAGTAGTTTTGACTACAGTTAGGTGCACATGGGTGGTCTCTGCTGCTTCGTGCATTGTCAGTTACCTGGACATATGGGTGTCTGTGCTGCATATGGATACTCCCCCTCCTTTGATGTTCTGGTCCAGGTTTTGGGGCTATAACGCATGATATGAGGTATAACCTGGTAGTGCTGGTGTGCTGTCAGTAGGTTTGCAGCAGGTTTCTGTCACTGCACAGACATCAATGTTCTCCATACTGGGAAGGGCCTCAGGAGCATGCATATTGCGGTTTACACATCTGGCATTGGTCAGCATTACCCTTATGTTTCTTACCACTTATGTTTTCTAGGGTGGTGGGTTAGTGTTTTCAGCCTTGCCTACGTACGGCTCTATGGAGGTGGCAAAAGCCTTATCCAATATCCAGACGCCCAGGGGTAACAGGTACAAGCCATCCCTGGAACAGCAGCATGGCTTGTCATGCATGACATCTCAAGCAGACAGACATTAGATCCTCTTGGACTGACAGCTGTAATTGTGCCTCCTGTTAAAGCTGATCATTCTGTGCTTGTACTGTGGCATCATTCTTGGTGAGGGTAGGATGCTGCAAACGGCCAATGTCATACTGGCCTGGAGTACATACTCAGAGAGCTCATCCATGTCTCTTTTCATGTAGTCCAGGGAGGTACATCTCAGGTCATTCACACCAGCATGGACAATGACTGCATCATATTTCTACTTGCTTTGGGGTGACCTGCGTACTTGTGTTATGTGGCGTATTGTAGCAGCCTACAGGCAGCTTACTGTACCCTTTCCCTTGTTCAGTCTGGTGAGTGGGACAGCAGTGTGTCTGCCTATAGAGACACCTATTACAACTGTATCAGGCATGTTGTTTCTCCTTCTGGCCTGTGACTGTTTGGCACACCAGCTTTGTGTACTATGTGTTGCATGTGCTATGTTTGGAGGCTGTGATTGCTTGGGGGTCTGCTTTGGAGGCCTCTGTTGGTGTGGTGTGTTTGTAATTAGGGCCTCCGGGAATGTTTTTCTGTGTTTATGTGTTTGGTTTACAGTTGTGATAGGTCTATGTGGGACTGGGTTTGTGGTGTGTTTGGTTACCTTTTCCTCCTGACTAGTTTTGACAGTACTGAGTTGGGAGAGCTCAGCCTCCGGTTTGGATAAATGGTTGCATCTCTCACATATATTTGTATTTATTGGGGGGAGTTGAGGGTTGTCTGTGTACTTGGGGCAGGTGTAACATTGCCTCAGGATTCACAGATTCTACTTGTTGTAGCTGGCCTTAGTGGATTGTATGTGTGGACATATTTTATTGCCATACTACTGATCAGTGATTACTTCCCTTTTTATGTTTGCTCCATCATGTAGTAGCTTCCTCATTCTCTTGCATGGTTTGGTAATGGCTGGAGTCCAGCATGCCAGATGCCTGTGTGTATGGCATTGTGTCTTGTTGTTATTTGTGATTGCATAATCCAAGCATTCCTGGCTGTGTTCATGGAATGCCTGTATAACAGGTTCTGCGGTGTGTCCCATATTTTGCACCTGCACAGGGCCTTTAATGGATTCCACATCAGTTTGGAGGGGTGCAACTTATGCTTTACACATGTTTTTCACTGTGGTTTTCTGGCCAGGGACTGTGGTCAGGATATGTATATCCGGTGTGATTACTCTATGGTCTGGTCTTACCAGTGAGGGATACACGTCTCATCTTGCCATCCAGTACCCATGTTGCTGATTATCACATCCAGTATGCTTACCCCTCTTGTGGGAGTGGTACGTTGTTCCTGGGCATTTTGGTTTATGGATTCCAGGAACCTTTCTCCTACAGTGTTGGTGCTAGTATAATGCTCCCAGTGTATGTCTGGGTATTTTCAGTCAACCAATATAATGTGGTTTGGGGGGCTTGATATATTCATGTATTCCAACACAGGCCAGGTGCAGTTCCTGGTGTTAGGATGGTAGTCTGTAGCAGGCTATATACTGAGAGGCGGTTTTAGCCATTGGTACTTGACCATGGCTAGTCCATGCTGCTTCTTGTTGTGGTACCAACATGGGGGTGTGGTTATCCTTGACAATTATTGCTAGTCACCCTCCTTTTGTAGCTTGTTCCATGTTTTGAGGCTGTACAGCACAGTATGAGGTGTAACCTGGTAGTGTTAGGGTGCTGATGTGAGCCTTGACCCAGTTTTCTGTTACAGGACAGATATCAACATTCTCCATACTGTGTGCGTTTACACTGCATGCATCTTGCTGTTTAGACTTCTGGCATTGGGTAGCATTACATCTAGGTTCTTATCCCTTGTGGTACCTATGAAGGTGGGTTTGTGTTTTGAGACTTACCTATTCAGGGCATGCTGTGGGTACTGACAGCCTTTGCCAGTATCCATGAGGCCTGGTCTGATAGGTGCACGCCACCCCTAGCAGGTGGTACATCATGTCATGCTCAGCATGTCATCCCAGGCTGGAACACATTGGCTCCCCTTTGACTAACTGCATTACTTCAGCCAATTATTGCAATTGATCATCCCTTCATCATATTGTGGCTTCATGCTTGGTGAGGGTGGATGTTAGTCAGGGTCCTCATGTGTGCATATAGTACATGGTGTTACATTACTTTACACATGGCATTCATGCCTCAGGTGGTGCTGCAGGGCTGCCTCTGTCGGATGCACATATTACACTCCCTGTACATGTTTGAGAGCAGGTCATGTCATTTTAGGCATCCCTGTTATTATTTGAGTGAGTCAGAGAGGGGTATCATTCCCAGGGTTCCTACTGAGCCAGTGTATGTGCTATAAGTTGCCTCTTTGCCAAGGCCAGGGCATACTGGGCACGCCTCCTTCTGCCTACTGGGGCAGGCTCGGGTTGTTCCTCCTCCGAGTCACGCTCTGCCTGTGATGGCCTTGGCAATGGTGGGGGGCTGTTTGGCCCGGCCCTATGCTGGTCCTGCTGCAGCTGTTTTTGCAAGATCATATTATGTAGCATAGCACATACCATGACAATTTGGGTACATGTAGTTGGTGAGTACTGCAAGGCTCCACCAGATGTGTCCAGACACCGGAACCGTGACTTGAGCAGCCCAAACACACGCTCTATTACATTACGTGTTTGTGCGTGTGCCTCATTATGGCGTTCCTGTTCAGGTGTGTGTGCGTTTCTGATGGGTGTCATCAGCCACGGCTCCAGTGCATAACCTGCATCTCCCACTAGGTGTCCGTGTGGGATGTCCCCATTGGCAAAATGTCTGGTACAGCTGCGTCAAATGCCAGATGTGGGAGTCACGGTAGCTCCCAGGGTAGCCAGCGCACACATTCATTATTATGCCCTGGGCATCACACATGACCTGGCAGTTGATGGAGGGGAAGCCCTTGCGGTTAATGTAGGCCCTACCCCGCTCACTGGCTGGTGCTTTGATGCGTATGTGCGTGCAGTCTATTGCACCCACTACCTCAGGGTATTCCGCTATTTGCTGGAAGAGACGCATATTGCTGGCCAATACCTCACGGGCATTGGGGAAATATACATGATCACCAACATGTGCTGACATGGCATCCAGGAACTGGTGCAGTACCCTGGAGGCTGATGCCTGTGATACCCCCATCATATCACCAGTTGGTCTCTGGAAGGTACCTGTTGCTAGTATTCTTAGGCCAACACATACCTTGGTTTCCACTGGGATGGGTTCCCTCTGTTGGTTCTGTGTGTGAGGCGTGGCCTGCACAGCTCGACAATTTGCTGCAGGAGGTCTCTGTCCACTCTAGAGCGCTCTACTATCTCCAGCTCATGTAACCCGTGGTAGGTGACCCTGGGCCTGTACACTCTTCTCCGTCTCCTCACTGTGGGTTGTCTGGCACCATCTGCATTGTCACCACCCTCAGCAAGTCGCCTATGTCTCATTATGACAGCTATGGCAGCCCCTAGCATTTCTGCTCTGAGTTCAGCTTTTTCAGTTTTCACTTCTAATAGCTTACTCCTGTCTTGCAGTGTCTCTTGAGAGATACATCCTGCACTGCTGTTTGCAGGGTTTTAAGTGCTTGGCTGAGCTACTATTCTGCCTGTGTAATTGCCTGCTTCTAATTGTTTTCACCTGCTAGCTGCAGCGGTATTCCCTGCTAGCTTCCTACTAATTATGTTGCTTCCTTTTTCCTTTATGTTTCCTCAGGGGGGAGCAATGTGCATACCAGCATAAACACGCTCACAGTGGCTTACACGTGCGCACACATGCTTACACGGTTCGGAATCTGCTTATTTGGGTTAAAACGCGCGAACACCAGCGCAAACAGTGTTACAACTCTGCCAACAGGCTCCCACATGCTCAGTCTGCCTTACACGTGCGCACACTGTCCTACCCGCGCCTCATGGCGTGCACACATGCGCATGCATGCCCAACAAGAAACTTTGGTGTAAGTAACAGTGTACACCTTCCATTTCTTGACTTTCCCATCCTTATCTTGTGGCACTCCTCTTTCCATGATCTGTGTCTGTCATCTGTCATGTAACACTGACCTCCAATGAACTGCATTTCTTTCTACCATTCCCCCCTGTGATGTCACCTATCTCCTACTCTGTTCCTCCCCCTTATGTATCTCTTACACTACTCAGAATGTGCTCATTTGCTATGACAGTGGGATTCAGTATCCTAACCCTCATTTACATCAGATTGTCTACTAATGCTTAGTTACATGTCTTAGACTCAGCTTCCCCCCTTAGCAACCACTAAACGGTGGCCATGTTGTTTTTGGTCTGCTGGTCCCTGCATTGTCATTCCATGTATTGCATAAAACCCACATTTGTGGGTTTATAACCTTCATTTTTATGTTTTATAGCGCAGCCCGCTTATGAGGGCTGCACTGCGTTAAACATCGATCACGAAAAAACAATTATATTTTTTTAATATTTGCATCGGGGTACCTTGCCAATGGCCACATATTTGGCCATTGGCATGCTGCCTGACACATATGCACCCTTTATTTGGAGCTGACATGGCTCCATTGTGATTTTGCAGAAACGTACTCAGTTGTCAACTGAGTACATTTCTGCAGCTAAAACGGCTCTTACACGGGCTGCTTTCTGTTTCGTGGATCGCTACTCTACCTCATTTGCATGCCTTTCAGCTGCAAGTGAGGTATTTAGCATATCCACGCCCAGTCCGTGTAAGAGACGTTTTAGCTGGTCTCTTACACGGAGTTTCGGGCTGTTCCTGGATCGCGAGGCTTGCATGGAGTCTTACACATCTCTTACACTCCATGCAAGCCTTTGTGAATCCTGCCCAATGTCTACAATGTTAAGGTTACATAAACCTATTTTGTACTTTCCCTTTTGGCCCAGGCCTTTCCCAGAAAAGGGTTTCAGGACTAGTGCACCAACCAACCCAGTTAACAATGAATGAATGATAGATAAATAGATAGACAGACAGACAGACAGACACAGATAGACAGACAGATAGTCAGACAGATAGACAGATAAATTCATAGATAAAATGCTGCACTGCATACAGCTTTATCACATGTTCACTTTGGGAGGTACCCATCAGTTACTTTTAATGATGCACCCTTTCCTAGCGAACACTGTAGCTGGTGTATATTACAGTATGCAGGACTCAGGACACATGGCTAATGTGGATATTGCTTAAGTTTTGAATGATGCTGTCTGGATATTGTTGCCTGCCACTGTGAGTGAGAGTACATTTTCTATGGGTGGACAGTACATGGTATGTGAATATGCTGCATCCAGGTGAATGGCGATTATACCATGACAGAGATGCTAGAGACATAGAATGTTGTGGGCAATACCATAGTTACCCATTAAGGGAATGCATGTGATAGGATTTCAGTACTGCACTGGATGTGAGAATACATCTCATGCAGTCAGTGCTTGACGTTACTTCCCATGACTGGCTATACTCCACATCCACAGATGTACAGCAGTCCATGGTGATAAATGAGCAGATGACAATGAGTGCCATCTATCCCCTGTCTGCTGCTATGCATACCATCTATGTGTTAACCACCATTATGCACATCATGCCTGAAGGTACTTAAATAAATAAAATAAAAATAACCATCTTTTAACCAAGTGGGCCCCGTGGCTTAAGTATGTGTTTCACCTCTTTAGCTCCAGTAAGTTATGAGGGACAATTGTGACGTCACCACATAACAGCTAAGAGTAGGCTACATAGGATAAGAATGGTCCTAGCCTCTGCCTTTCAGAGGCAAAGAAGGGAAAGTAGAGTTGTGTAAAATCTTACCATAACAGTAGATGTCCTTCTCTTCACTGTTGCAGTATTCTTTATAATAAAGATCACCTGTCAAGGGTAACCCAACTTCTGGCCAGTATACAAAAGCCTTTAGGTTATAATGAGTATGCAGTACATCACACATATGGTCCCCATGCACAACAATAGGTCATAAAGGTGACATCCGTACATACCATCCTCAGAACTGAAAAGCTCCAGTAGGAATGACAGTCCAAGAATACCAATAGGTAAGAAGCACATCCAGAAGGAAAGGGACCGGGGGGTGAGAGAATACTGCAACAGTGAAGAGAAGGATATCTACTGTTATGGTAAGATGTTACACAACTGTACTATGTCCTTCCCTATCACTTGCAGCATTCCTTACAATAGGGAGAGTGCAATAGCTTGGGAAGAAGAAAGGGAGAAGGAAGGCACAGCCCTCTTTGAAGCCATGGAGAAAGGCCCTAGCAAAACCAGCTCTGACCCTAGAATATCACATCCAATTTATAGTGCTTGATAAAGGTATGAACGCAAGTCCAGGTAGCTGCCTTAGGAACAGAATTAGTATCCAACCCACTGAAAAAAAGCACCAAACAAAGCCACAGCCCTAGTAGAATGAGTCTTAACACAAGAAGGAAGGCTCTTCCCATAAAGGAATAGCAAAAAGAAATGGCTTTAGATATCCAAGAAGAAATAGTTTTCTTGGAAACAGCCAAACCTAAAGACCTAGGTTGAAAAGAAACAAAAAGCCATTCAGAAAGTTGTCTATGTAAATCCAAGGTGTGCAAAACCTTCTCACTAGCAGACTATGGAGAAGGGGAAAAGTGGGCAAATGAATAGACTGATTAAGAGACAACTCAATAATGACCTTGGGCATAAAAGAAGGATTAGTGCAAAGAGACACCCTGCCCTTATGGAAAACTAAAAAAGGAGGCACAGCCATAATGGCTTGCAGCTCAGGCAACTATCTGGCAGAAGTAAGGGCCAAAAGAACAGTCTTCCCAGAACAATGCTGTAAGGAAGCTAAAGCAGCAGGTTCAAAAGGAGCCGTAACCAATTTTTCTAAAACAAAACTGACGTTCAAAAAGGAGGAACAGGCTTCCTGGGAGGCCTAATGTGAAGGATGACTTTAAGAAATTGTTGATAGGTGGTCCTTAACAGAAGAATATGCTAACCCAGCACTGAGCAATTCACACAAGTAAGAAAGAACCAAAGCAACATCCACAGTAAGTGGATCCAGGTTACAAGAAAGACACCAGACAAAAAAATCTCTTCCATTTCAATAAGTAAGATTTCCTAGTAGTGGGTTTCCTGGTCTGGCAAAGCAAGAGGAGAAACCTTCTCCTCAGACTGAAGGAGATCTTTAATAGCCTGACAAGCTTGAGAGAGAAGAGGCAACACTTCCCTAGTCATGTGTTTCTGATAGTGAACAACTCTAAATGCCAGGGTAGCATAAGTATACACCATCTTACCCAGCCTCTCCATGGTTCTGCTGTCCTTATCAGATGGCAGTAATTTACTGGAAGGCAATAATTTGGAGGGCTTATCAGAAGCCACAGACACCAGAGAAGGGTCCTCAGAGGGACGCATAAAGAAACTTACAGTCATCAGGCACCTTCTAAAAACTATCTTTTTTTTGGGGGGAGCAGGGGAGTTGGGAATCATGAGCCTGAAAAGTAGTAGAAAAAGCATCCAACAAGGCAGCAAGAACAGGAGGAACAGCAGAGGGTCCAGGACACTCCATTTGTAGAAGCTCATAGTACCTCTTCTGAACATCAGACAACAGAGCACAGTCCCATTTAAAAAATTCCACCATTCTGGAAACAGTATCACCAAAGGAAAGCTCCTGAAAAGGAGAGACAGGGCTAGTAGACTCTTCTTCCTCAGAACCATAGTCAAGTATCAAAGTAATCTGGGATGAATATGCAAGGAACTTCTCACCAGAATCAGCAGTGTCCTCCTCAGAAGAATCCTGCATCATGGGTCTCTTAAGAGGGGTAGAAGACCAGGGAGGAGCAGGAAGAGAAACACACTGTGGAGGCTTAAGAGCCAAAAGGGCATTAAACAGGCCTTGAGGGAAGTTTTGCCATTCACTCTGAGGATCTTTTGGAACAGATGAAATATGTTTAGTTTTCTGCTTTTTAATTTTGAGTGGGACATCAAGCTTGAAAATTTTTGGAGCTTCTGAACCCTGATGTCACTCAGTAATGGTAATTGGAACCTCTTCCCTAAGTAAAATTTGAGGAAAATCCCTAGACCCTTCGGTAATAACCAGCTGAGGTTTCCCCTGTACATCCGAAGCGGATGTCTGCAAAACCTCCAAGGACATGTGTGGCATCAGATCTATGCTGGCCTGTGAAGTGGTCATAGCAAAGAAATTGAGAGAGAGACTGGGTGAGCCTCTGGGCTTTCACTAGCCTCAAGAGAAATGTCCAGTGGAGTATAACATCCTCCACAGTGGCTATTAGAGGCATTAAATGCCGGGTACATTTGATAAAATATCAGGGGATATATCCAGACACAAATTGAAAATATAGCTATTGACATGCCTGAGGGGTCCCTTAAAGATGTCATTTCAGGTTGATTCAAAATGCCTTTGGGTGGGAATGGTGTACTATCCTAAGGTCAAACAAATGAACACAGACTCCAGTGCTATTGAATATGAAACACCAAACATTGTTTTGCTGAAACCCTATAGCATCACTAAAACTTGAATCATAAAACTCTCTTCAGTGCTGGACCCAGGAACAAGGATTCCATTCACCCCCAGGAAATGGCCAACCCTATGGATCTGCACAATCATCATCATCCTTTACAGCCACACCCTGCTTACACTTCAATGACTGCCATGTTCCCTGGTCAAACTAGTGGATTTTGAGTTCAAGAAATTCTACCCAATAAGTTGATTCAACACTATAGCTGGCCAGAGTAAAATGACATTGCTGTGAGTAGTGAATTTGCAACCCACTGAATGCAATCTCTCTGATGCAAAGTCATAAAAAAATCATATAACCATACATTCTCCTTTCTTAAACATAATCATTTCATGATCATGCAAATGTAGGGAAATAAAAACACCCTGCAAGGGTGAGAATGATACATACATATGCTACAGGCTCACAATCTACAGAAAGGTAGAAGACACAGCCATGGAACAGTCACTTTGGGGAATCAGGATTGAGGAGAAAACACTCAGTGAGACATTATTCATCAAATGGTAGATCTCCACAGTAGAACATGCTGAGGGATAGCACACAAAATATCACATTAAATACCTCATAGAATACCTTAGGGGACATCCTGTGGATTGTCCTTTGGCATACAGCAGGACACACCATCTTGAACACTCTGTGATGCTTCTGATACCAATAATGTAATGAGGTGTAGTCTATCCTAACCCCCGGGTATGTTCTTCTGACTTCACTGTGTGTTTTCCTTGTGACTCTATGGCACTTCTCCAGTCACCTGTGGAAATTATGACATTCAGCTCAGGTGTGACATTTTCCTGCTTGTGTTGCTGCATGGCAATGTCTGATGCATGATGTGAACATGCAGTGCTCAGTATAAGATTCACTGGTTTCATGATAGCAGCTACTTTACTGAAAGGATTATTATATTCAGTGCAGCACTCACTGGCGCTTGTATATTTTAATGATACATAGGTCTCTGTATGGTTGGCATATGTCAAAGTGGTCATCACTTACTTCCGTGTCCACTCAGTTGTGTTAAATGATTCTCTGACCAGTTATACCATGGTACATAATGTATAGAAGCTGTTATGGACTTTGTCTCAGAGTTTATCTTATAAGCTTGGTTACATGCGCTGCCTAGATTATACCTCTCAACTTGCAGACATTGAAAAAAGGAACAAAGGCCCTTGAAAACTTGGAACCTATTCTTTTGTCTGTTCCCGTTAGGGGTCACCACAGCGGATCATCTATTTTCATTTCTTCCTGTCTTCTGTATCTTGCTCTGTCACACCAACCACCTGCATGTCCTCTCTCACCACATCCATAAACCTCATCTTAGGCCTTCCACTTTTCCTTTTACCTGGCAGTTCCATCCTTAGCATCTTTTTCCCAATATACCCAGCATCCCTCTTCAGTACATGTCCAAACCAACGCAATCTCACCTCTCTGGCTTTGTCTCCAAACCATCCAACCTGAGCTGACCCTCTAATATACTGATTTCTAATCCTGTCCATCCTCATCACATCCAATGCAAATCTTAACATCTTTAACTCTGCCACCTCCAGCTCTGACTCCTGCCTTTTTGTCAATGCCACCGTTTCCAACCCATATGACATAGCTGGTCTCACTACCCTCTCGTAGACCTTCCTTTTCACTCTTGCTAGTACCAGTCTGTCAGAAATCAGTCCTGACACTCTTCTCCACCCACTCCACCCTGCCTGTACTCTCTTCTTCACCTCTCTTCCACACTCACCATTACTCTGAACTGCTGATCCCAAGTATTTAAACTCATCCACCTTCACCACCTCCACTCCCTGCATCCTCACCATTCCCCTTCTATCCTCCTTCTCATTCACACACATATATTCTGTCTTAGTCCCGCCAACCTTCATTCCTCTCCTCTCTAGAGCATATCTCCACCTCTCCAGGGTCTCCTCCACCTGTTCCCTACTCTCACTACAGATCACAATGTCCTCTGCAAACATCATAGTCCACGGGGCCTCCTGTCTGATCTCGTCTGTCAACCTGTCCATCACCATTGCAAATGCAGCTAAAAATGTAGATATCTAATTAGCATAAACTTTGAATACCAAATAGCATATAACTCTTCCAGCTTACAGTAGGAATGCGGGATACTACTCAGAAGCACTTTTAAATAACAGTGACAAGAATGATGGAAAAATATAAGCAAATTACCAAAGATTCAGTGTAAAATCTATTGACTTTAATGAACCGTATTACAAAATTCTACCACACAAGGTAATTTATTTTAGCTTCACAAAAAGGGAGATGCAAGATATGTTTCCCCTTTCTTTAAATTATTGTTTTCACTAGTATGATGATCATGTAGTGAATTTTTCTGTGTACTAACACCTTCAAAAATCACATGTGATGAGAGGAATTCAGTAAATTGTGTGAATGAATGTATTTGTACTGCAATGTCATGATCTTTCACTGTAGGTGGCCTAAACTTGAAAATAGGAAATACCTCCAAAAATGGGGACATCTTAAGCAGAGGTGAATCGGGCCTGAAAATAGGAACATTCCTCAAAAATAAGGACATTTGAGAAGTCTGACCTGGATTAAATGAAGCTGACTCAAGTGAGCCAGTTCTGCTGTTATTTCTAACTTTTCTCCGTTGCATGTTCATTTTTTCAAGCACACTGCACCAATTTATACTTACTCATTTCACTTAGGCAGTTTGGATCTTCAATAAATGTGAACCGCAACACTTTGCAAGCATTGCAAGCGATCCTAAACATGCCTGCAAAACCCTTTCTTTAAACTGCACACACACTGCATTATTGATGAATCTTAAAACTGTACCTTTCATTGTATCAAATTATTTCTAAAGTCTGTTCAATGTCTAAATACAAATGCAGATTTCAAACTGTTCCTTTTGCTTTAACCCATATTCTTCCATTTGTGCTATCATGTAAAAAAAAGTGTATCAATTTAGAATAACCAACATGCAGGCATCACTCAAAAATAAATCAGTAATTACATCCAGCGAGGTATTTCCTACATTTTATGTAGTGTTATAAACCTGGAATTCAAGTTTACAAATCCTGTTTATAAACAAAAATAGAGCAAAGTGGTTATACTGTTGTTGTGGAGTGAACAGATAAAAGTGAATGGTACTATTGATCTGCTGCACACTATCTGAATGAATCATGCTGTCATATTTAATAATAATGTATCGCATGGAGTGCAGTGATTCTGCTCCAGTATCCAAACAAAGACAAGTCAGTTAAGTGCTTCTGTAACACGAGACCAGTCTTAACAAATGTTAAGCACCCCCAGGCCCTGCTTCACGCATTAAGATTGGGCATAATACAAGGTAGTTAAATCTGCCAGTACTATCCACCAAACAACAGCTGCAGAATAAAAAAACAAATTTGTTTCTACCTACTGTGCCAGTAATGTGTCTCTGACTTTGTGTAACAAAAGACATTGTGTTACTTCTTTATGACAGTGCCTGCTAAGTGTTTTTCAGCTTTGAAAACAAGTAAAACAAACACTTAGCACTTCTTTTTTCTTGTAACTAGTAGTACATGAAGCCCATAAAGCTCCATAATTCCCATGCTTTGCTCAAGAGGTGAATTTCTTTGCATCCATGTCTCAAACACATAATAAGCAGGTTATGATCAGCAACCTGCTCATAATCCCCCCCCAAAAAAAACTCCTATCATTTTATTTATTTTAACAAAGCCATCCTATGGCACATTAGTAGTTGTGTGAGGTACCTAATCTACAAGTGACAGTCCATTAATAGATATTTTTTTTCACTTTCTTAAAGAATACTGCACCCACACACTTCAGGTTCATATCCTAACTCATCCAAGGTCCCCTTTACAATGACACTTGGATTGCTAGGTTTCCAACAGTCAGCACTAGTAGTAATAACAATGGCACATGCCTCGTCTGTATGAAGTTCTTAAGGTGAAGAAACAACATTCTTTATATTTTTTCCTTATAAAAGGAGTAATATAACTACAGTGGCACAATACAGAAACACATCAAACATAGCTGTTATCATGCCCTTACATCGACAATTGACACTTTAGCATACAACACATCAGAAATCATTAAAGCTGTCAGCTGTTGTAAAGGAGTGATGATAGTGTTATGTGGTGTGTTTATGTTCTTTGCCAAAGTAGATGTATTATTCTACTAAATTATCACACTGTAACTGTGCTGCAATGGAATGGGCTTTCATTGTTGATGGTCTTTGCCCTTTCCTCAGCTATTGCATAGTCATGGAGTAACATTTAAGAAATATGGGGGTGCAGGGGGCTTTCCTCCCTGCAAAAACATTGTTTTATGATTAAATGTGATGATCTATTTGCAATCTACTATATACACTGTTACACCATACGTTCATAAGTTCATACTAGGCTCTCTGCCCTAGGGCATTTACAAGCCTAGCCAGAGTGTGTTTGGCTTTCGCCACCCCTTGGAGTGAGTTTACTGTGCCCTTATTAAGGTTAGTTTACTGTGCCTCTGTCTAGCAGTGACATAGAAGTGATCCCCGGGGTAAACCTACGATCTCCTATCCACTCGTCAAGATTCTTCTTGAAGAGAGTCAATGAGGGGTGCTGCCTAACATGGACTGGGATTCTATTCCAGAGTGAAGGGAGCCTCTGGGTTATGAATCTGTCCCTCCAGCATGTCCTATTTATTTCTGTGCTGAGGTTCAAGTCTCTCGAGCGCGTAGCTCTAAGGGATTTGGATTTTCTGAGGTGGAGCATGTCCATTAATTCCAGGTCGGACATGACTTTGTACGTCAGGCATAGATCGCCTCTGAGTAGGTGGTATGCAACTGAGTAGAGCTGGAGTTTCTTGAATGGGAGAAACACTGTATAATATGACAGCACTACTTAGAACAGCCAGGAATAACAACTTAGTAAAGTGTAATAAACCTTATTAAGTAGATGATATGTTATATTATACTTCATTAAATTGTTCTTCTGAGTTATGTTGTGTCCTGCTATCATACCTAGGAATGTCAGTTTCAGTTATTAAGGCAGAAAAGTAGAGCAAAGGTCAATGCCATATTGTAGTAAAGTGGGATTCTGGTTCTGTGGGAGCTCCTGGTGACAGTGGCTCACTCTGGGGAGGGAGGGAGAGATGTGCCTGCACCTTTAGAAAATCTGATGCTTTTAAGAGTTTTTCTGCCATGCAAAGGAGATGTTTTTTCTTTTAACTGCAGAGCTCTATTTGCAGTAGGGAAGGTGGAGCACTAAATTGATGTCTGCCATACTATCTGTATACACATTGTCTGAGTCCAGAAGTTACCCCATTGAAACCAGCTTATACGCAGATGAGTTACTTGCATACTTAATGTGAAAAGACTGCATAGAGGTTCTTTTTTGTCACTTTTATTGAGTTATCACTTTAAGCCATGGGAAAATACACATTCGTATAAAAGAAAACAAACCGTATTAACATGTTCCTAGTTACAAACATACATCACATATGGGTTTTTTTGTATGAATAATTATCATCACTCCAACATTACATAAATGTCTCAATTCCTGCCTCCACTTAAATCTCACTCCTTCTAAAGAACATTATTCTGCATGTATTGTATCCACAATTTCCATTTTTTGTATGTAATTTGCTCCCACCCTTTTCTAAAGATCCCACTTCCAGTTCTTTTATCTCTGTTACAAAAATCAGTATTTGAAGTATAGTTGGATTAGACTTTTATTTCTATTTTTAGTAACTATTTTTTGGCAGCCATCAGAATTACACTTAGCAAGGCCTTACTATGTCTAGACAAACCATATCTTCTACCCAGCTCAAAAAAATATTTCCTTAGTTACTCTGTAGGGAATTTTTGGGTGGCCACAGCAGTGCAGCAGTTAGCATTGCCACCTTACAGCAAGAGGCTCTCCAGTTCGATTCTCGGCTGGGGTCCCTTCTGTGCGGAGTCTGCATGTCCTCCCTGTGGTCGCGTGGGTTTTCTCCGGTTGCTCCAGTTTCCTCCCACATCCCAAAGACAAGCTATAGGTGGATTGGACACTCTAAATTGGCCCTAGGTGTGAGTGTTTGCATGTGTGTCCCTTCTGTGGAAGGTTGGGTGCCAGGCTGGCAATTCAACACTGTAAAACTCCACTGCCAATCATTCTGCAGACTGTTGTTCCGCTGTGGTGACCCCTAACCAGGATAAGCCGAAAGGAGATGACTCTGTAGGGAATTTTTGAAGTTTACCAACTCATTACACTCACAAAATACATGTTCCCAGTTATCTCCTTCCCTCCTTCTTCCCCATCACACCTATAACATTTACCATCTATCTGACGAAAAATTCTCTGGAGCCTGCCTGGCATAAAAAAATACCTGTGCAAACACTTTCAAGCAAAATATTACATTTTCTAGACTTTGTTCAATACATGGGAGCCATAAATATGTCCTTCCATTGTTTCCTTGTGAATTGCTTATCCAGGTTCTCCTTCCAATCTTTTCTAACCTCCTGTGATTGATTCTTATAGTTATCATGCAATATTTTATATGCCCTACTAATTATCTGTTTTTAACAGCAGCTTCTGCTCTAGATTAAACTAAAAACTCTGCCAGAGCAAATCTTTCTCTTATGATTCCCTATCCCTTTCTATTTGCCTTTACTCTAATTTCAGTCCCTGATAGAGAAGGCAGTCTCTAGCCTGCAGCCCAAAAGTCTCCTTGGCCTCTTCTCATTCTACTACTGTTTCCTCTCTAGTTATTTGCTCCCAATACTTTGGTTTCCTTGCCAATTTTTTTCAAGTAAATTCCATCTCCCTCTTGCCTAGTCTCTGCATCTCTAATTACAGTTATCCCTATCAGCAAAATCTGCTTTCTCCATTCTTGTGTTGGTTTAGTTCTTAGAATACAATAAAGCACCTCCAAGGAGTGAATGTTCCCGTAGTGTTGAATATAAGTAAAACAAAGAATAATTCAAAATACATCCACAGGAATAAAACACAGCTGCAATACAATTTCTCTGTTGTTATAGGATACTGTAATCGCCCATAAATGCTGCTGCATACAACATAAATAAACTCAATGTGCTTTATTTGTATCAGTCGGTAAGCGCTTTCACCATTAAGGCTTCATCAGACCATAGAGTTACAAACAAATACAGATCCTTAAATACTCTAGAATCTAATTGCTCATAGTTAATTAGTCAGTGCAATAGAATGACATCATTTCCTTGAAGCTTGTAAAAGCATATATCTCTCTAAAAACTTACACAGTGTGTTGTATTATCATGTGTGTAAGTTTTTAGAGAGATATATGCTTTTACAAGCTTCAAGGAAATTATGTCATTCTATTTCACTGACTAATTAACTATGAGCAATTAGATTCTAGAGTATTTAAGGATCTGTATTTCTTGTAACTCTATGGTCTGATGAAGCCTTAATGGTGAAAGCGCTTACCGACTGATACAAGTAAAGCACATTGAGTTTATTTATGTTGTATGCAGCAGCATTTTTGGGCGATTACAGTATCCTATAACAACGGAGAAATTGCATTGCTGCTGTGTTTTGTTCCTGTGGATGTACTTTACATTATTCTTTGTTTTACCTTAGTTCTTAGAATACTTATATTCTATGTGAGTGTTATTATTCTCCTTAAGGATCTGCATCCAAAAATTCCACTCTCACCTTATTTCTTGAATCCCCCTCAGCATCATCCCTTTCCACTTTGATTTATAGCTTTCTTCATGCTTTATGTATATCGGTTTTAAATATGCAGCCCCAAATATCCTCTCAAATCAGGTTATCCTAACCCACTTTGTTCTGCTGGAAGGATCAACTTATCCCACTTGACCCTTGCCCTCTTCCACTCCCAGATAAATGCCTTCAACTCCTTATTAATTATTCTTCACATCTTCTTCTCTTGTTAATAAAAATATGCCTGACCTATATGTAGAACTAAAGGCAATAAAACCATTTTCTCTGCTTGTATCTTGCTATACATATCCATAAACAAGAGCTTCCAGTTTCTCAGTTTTTGTACTGTCTTTTGTTTTTTCTCTTCCCACATATCCTTAGCCGCCATAACAAAATCATTTTTAATCCATACTCTTAAATTCATAATTTTATCGTTCCCCCATAAATATGGGTATTGCTGGAATAACTCATGTGTGGGTTCATAGCTTACTGCTATAGCCTTTGTTATATCTTCATTAATTTTATATCCAGAAAAGACATTAAAAAGTATCAAGACATTCCACAACACCAAAATATCTTTCCTGATTTTATCAGATACAAAATAATATCATTTGAAAATAAATCCTGCTCTTCTTGACTACCATACCAATTATTTCCTTCACTTTCTGAGCCCCTTATTTTGCTTGCCAATGGCTCTAAATATAAAGCAAATCATAAAAGGGAAAGAGGGTACCCTCTTCCCATCCCCACCGCCCAGACTCAGCTTGTCAGACAGGAATCCTCCTACTTTTATTTTTATTATTATTATTAACCTTATTATTGTATCAGGAAATGCAAATACTTCCAATGCCCTAGTCATAAAATCCCAGCTTACTCTGTCAAATGATTTTCTGTATCAAGAACTTCCAATGACAGTGGTAGTTTCTTACACTCTGCTTCTCTCTGGATGATTATTGTTCTATTCATGTTAGTGAATATGGGGTCTTATCCTATTCTGTTCCATTTTCTATGAATGGTGTAGGACTGGTACATCATACTGTGGTGTTCTAGCCCAACTACATGGTGCACAGCATTTATGAACAGCTCCCATTATCAGACAGGTGCAATGTTTTTGACAGTTACTAATAAGAAACATAGTCACTGAGCACAAACAGAACTATGCCTGCCTACAATGCTTGATTTTTGACAACTATCCAGTTATAAAATACAGTAGTAACATCAGAGCTGTCACCATTTTATCTCCCAATGATGGGGGAAAGCCACAAAGCAGAAACACTTCACAAATTAACACTGTTGTAGAATAAGAAAATTTAAAGGCATGCACTTTCTTTTTTTTTTTCAAACACCTTTATGGAATCGTCACTTGTGACATAGGCAAATTTACATTCACATAAAAGCAATCTAACTATATTGACATAAACATTATACTTTATATATATATATATATATATATATATATATATATATATGCCTCAAAAATCTCCAGTGCTCAAGTACACAGATGTAAAATATAGCATCCACAAAAAGAATGACTAAACAACTTTATTAAATACAAAATACAACCGGTTGCATTTTGTATTTAATAAAGTTTTTTAGTCATTAGTTTTGTGGGTTTTATACTTCACATATATTGTTATAAATCATATAACCTAAGCATTATTACATAACTTATTCAGTTCCTGCCTTTTTTAAACAAGAAATATCTTTATTACACCATCATTTACTACATAGGCAATTATACACTTATATAAATGAAAACAAGCCACACCGACACAATCCTAGTTGCAAACATTTTACATCACAAACCATACCAACACACTCCCAGTTGTTTTATCTCTGTTACTATTTTCACTACTTCCAGTATAGTTGGTTTAGATTTTGATCTCCATTTTCTAGTCCACCATTATTAGACACAGCAAGGCCTTACCATGTCTAGGCAATACTGATTCTGTATCATAGCACAGAAAAATCTCCCTCATCAGACCAATCTGCCCACCCAGTACCTCTGACAGTGCATCTTGCAGGGAATCCTTACAGTCCGCCAGCTCATTTGCAATTCCAGAAAATATTGTTCCCAATTACCTCTTTCTTCCCTTTGACACCTCCAACAGTTGCTGTTTGCCTGAGGAAAAATTCTCTGAAGTCTACTTGGGGTATAAAAATATCTATGTAAACATTTCCAGGCAAAAATCCTAAATCTTCTATATTTTGTTAGATATTTAGGAGACATACATATATCCTCCCATTGTTTTTTTTGTGAAATGCTTATCCAATCTCTCTTCTCAATCCTTTCTAACCTCCTCTGATTCTTATACTCTACTAATTATTCCTTTTTTAATGGCAGTTTCTGTTTTAGATTCTATTAAAAACTCTACCAGTGCTGGCTTTTCATTTAGAACCTCCCTATTTCTTTCTCTTTGCCTATACTTTTATATCAATCTCTGATAGAGAAGGCAATCTCTAACCTGCAGTCCAAATAAATTTGTGGCATCTTCCCATTCTATCATCTTTCCCTCTCCGGTTATTTGCTCCCAATACTTTGCTTCATTTGCCAGTTTTCTCCAATAAATTCCAGCCCCATCTTACCTATTGTCTGTATCCCTGATTGCAGTCATCCCTATTGGCAGAATCTCCTTTTTCCATTCCCGTGTTGGTTTAGTTCTTAGAATACTTTCTGCTATTTATGGATACAATATTCTGCATGATTATTATTATTCTCCTTAAAGGCCTGTATCCAAAGTCCCACTCTTTCCTTATTTCTTGAGCTTCCCCCTTGTTTCATCATCATCCCTTTCCACTTTGAAATATAGTCTTCTGCTTGTGCTGTGTATAGCAGTCTTAACTGTGTAGCTCTGAAATACCCCTTAAAATTGGGTAATCCCAATCTACCCTGCTCCACTGGAAGAATCATCTTATCCCACTTGACTCTTGTTATCTTCCCCTCCCAGATAAAGTCTTTCAGCTCTTTATTAATTGTAACTCACAACTTCTCCTCTAGTTGATAAAAATATGCATGACCTGTGTATAAGACTTGCTTGTGTCTTTCGGCTTTTTCCTGGTTAGGGGTCACCACAGCAGAACTCTGGTCCGCTAATGATTGGTAGTGAATTTTTATGTACCGGGTTACCAGCCCTGACGCATAACCTTCAACGAAGGCACATCCCATTCACATATGCCTCCACACAGAAGACGCTCTAGCTGAGAATCGAACGGGACAACGTCTTGCTATGAGGCGACAATGCTACCGCAGCACCACCACCGCAGCACGACCTGTGTATAAGACTAAAAGGACTAAAACATTTTTACTGCTTGTATCTTACTATCCATATAAAAAAGCTTCAGTTTTCTCAGTTTTTCTGTTATCTTTTATTTAGTCTCTTCCCATATATCCTTAGCTGCCACGCTAGAATCATTTTAAATCCATACTCCTAAATGCTTCATTTTAATCATGTCCTCATAAGTATGGATATTCCTGAACCAGTTCATGTGTGGGTACATAGTTTACCGCTATTGCCTTTCTTTTAGCTTCATTAATTTTCTATCCTGAAAAGATCTGAAACTGTCTCAAAATGTTCCACAACACTGTAATGTCTTTTTCTGGTTTTGTCAGGTATAAAATAATATCATCTGCAAAAAAGCCAACTTTTCTTGACTACCATACCAATTATATCCTTGAATTTCTGAGTCCCTTATTTTCTTTGCCAATGGTTCCAAATATAATGCAAATAATAAAGGTGAAACAGAACATCTCTGCCTGGTTCCTCTCCTCAAGCAGAAATTATCAGAGAGGACCCCCCCCCCCGACTTTAATTTTCACCTCTGATCCCTCCTATATCCTCCTAATCAACCTTATATTTTTTTTCAGGAAATGCAAATGCTTCCATTTCCAAGCTCATAAAATCCCAGTTTACTCTGTCAAATGCTTTCTCTCCATCATGACCCACTAACAGCAGTGGCATTTTCTTTCATTTTGCGTCCCTCTGGATCATCAGTGTTCTGTTAATGTTGCCAAATGTTTGCCTCCCCTCCACAAAACCACAATGATCCATATCTATCAGTTCTGGCATTACTGTTGCCATTCTTTTAGTCATTATGGACATGAAAACTTTATAATCACTGTTTAGTATTGAAATGGGCCAGTATGAAGCTGGATCTGGTGGATCTTCACCCCTTTAGGTATTACAGTTACCACTGCGTTCTTCCAGGACGATGGTACTTCTCCTCCTCTTAAGATGCTGTTAAACAAAACCTTCCAGATCTTTATCATTTTTTTTTCCTCCTGGGTTCCAAAAAGGCATGCACTTTCTGAAGAAAATTTTGAGTGCCATTATTTGTGGACTATTCTCCCCCCTCTTCCGTCAAAAAGGGGAGATTTACAAAATTCTGAGGCAAAGTCAGGAGCACTTCAGAAGTATAATCAACTTCTACTGCACTATAGCAGTTCCTTTTTACTCCTCCAAATCTGTAGAACAGTGCACCTATAATAAACAACATATGAACATAGGTTCTTTTCAAGGGGTTTCAAGCTGAGCTCTTGGGCCTCCTATGTTATGTGGCAGATGCTGACATGCTGTTGAATAACCACTGTTTTATTAGGTTAGCAAATTAAACAAAAAATGATGCCTATTTTGGAAGACAGAGAAAAGATGTTGAGGGTCCACATTCTGCAAAAATCAAGATTCAGTCTAGTTAGGTAGTTATTGACAGTGTTGCAACCATTTTCTTGCACACACATTAATCTGCAATGAAAAAGTATGTCATTTAAAACAAAACTGAACTGTGAAAGTTGTCAACAGGTGGTGTATCTGAATATTATTGGATACTTTGGACAGTTAGTAAAATCCTTAAAAACATCATGAGGGTAAACTCTAGGTTGCTACAACAGCCTAAACCTGGCTCTTTTGGTAGTGTAAAGAGCAATACCAGACTCAGATGCCTGGTGTGTTCCGGAACTATTGGGTTTCATTATTCATCAGAACATCTTCCTCGGTTTCATATTCCTCTATACATAAACCAAAAAGGGATCAAACAGAAAACATAAACAGACAAAATACCTTAGGAAAAGGCAGGCAAACCCAAGAATCATGGAGTACTTAGGTATAGAATGCTAAGCAGTAGAGATGAATCTAGTATAAAGAATTGATGTTAATAGAAAACAAATCCCCAACATCACTTTCCAGTAAGTTATTAAAATATGTGGAAGTGTCCATTAACATCATTAGCTCCAAATATGGAGGATGAGTAAACAAATATATATTTCCACAAACAAGTACATAAATACAACAGGATACATTTGAAGAGAGGAGTTTGGATTGTTTAAAATCCATCTGAAAGACTCAGTAATTTATCAGGCAACAAAGCATCCTGAAGGACCAATATAACTAGACTGTGTATATCCCATATTGCATAGTTTAAGTACAGAATAGATAGGTCAGGATATTGACTGACTGTATGAACAATGACTACATCTGATGGTCGGATAAGGAGTGTGTGTGTGTGTGTGTGTGTGTGTGTGTGTGTGTGTGTGTGTGTGTGTGTGTGTGTGTGTGTGTGTGTGTGTGTGTGTGTGTGTGTGTGTGTGTGTGTGAGTGCGTGCGTGCGTGTGTGCGTGTGTGTGTTTCAAAGGGAGAACATGGAAGTTTCTCATTCCCTCAGAAAATACTATGAGCTGTTACAGAAGGAATTTCCAGAACCTGCATCCATTCCTTCAGTTCTGCCAGCTTTGGAGGATGTATTACTGCCTGCAGTTTTCCTGATAGTCGGCCAGCTGCCTCTAAAAAGGCTGATAGAATGTATAAAGTTCCTCAGTCTTTTAAGTTTTTATATAGGTTCATAGGTTCGCCAATGCCTTATCCATCAGGCCACTGACCCAGCAGCTATAGCTTTAGTGAATCCTACTGCTGCTAAACATTTGTTAAATTACAAACCTACTCTTTCTGACAAGGATGGGAAGATTATTTATAAGTATGTGAAAAAATGAGTTTGCTTCTGCGACTTTGATTTTAAGAATTTTGAATTGTCAGGCTCATATGTTAAATTTATTCTGACTAAGCACGAAAGTATGAGGAATGTTTTGTCTGCAGTTTCATCTTGTGAGGAAAAATCTGTTTTAAATAATTTTGTTTCTTCTATTTTACAGGTTCATAGGTTAGTACTAGGCTAACTGCCCTTACAAGTCATTTTAAGTGTAACCAATTATCCCTTATGAGACTCAAACCCTTCATTTTGTGTTTGTAAGGCAAACACCTTAACCATTAGACCACCATTACAGCTCATTTTTGACAGTGTGTCTATGACTCAATTATACTTTTTTCCAGGACTATGGCGACTGGTACTGTTTTGAGGAGGTTTGCTTGGCTACATTCTCAGATCCTCTCAGATGATGTGAAAAATGAGATTTTAAATTCTCCTCTGGATAGAGATTTGGTTTCTGGTTCCTCTGCTAAAGAGGTTATCAAAAAGTGTTAAGAAAGGGGTAAATTGATAAAGGGAATCGCTAAGATTTTTCAGCCCTCCTTTTCCAAATTTTCTAAGGGATTCTACAACCCTTCATCTAAGTTTAGCAAAATACAAAATAAATAGTCTCACCAAAATGTGGGTAAACAGTTGGGTGAGAGATCTCTTACACAATTTGAGATTCCAAGATAATATGTAAAAGGCTTTTTGACTCCTGCACACAGGATTGTGCTCCTTGGGTGTCAGCTGGACACCTCAGTTCAAAGAACTTTTCTTCCACAGAAAAATAGATATATTTCAAAGTTTTCCACTCAGACTTCTGTCATTACAAGGAAATGCCACAGGAGTTTGGATCTCATGGCATCCATGATTCTTATGATATATCTGGCAAAACTCCACAAGAGGAAGATCCAGTGGTATCTGTAGTCTCTTTGGTCCCAACACCAACAGCCTTTATCTTTTCAAATCCCACTGCTGAAGTATGTAGATTGGAGAAAAAAAGCACATTTCCCTAAACCAAGTCTCCCCTTCTCCCTCCCTGCTAAACACAATCAGTCACCACAGATACCTTGGACTTTGCTTGGAGAGCAGTTTCAGGAGGAATAAAAGTGCAAGGTGTGTGGGACACCAAAGACAGATGCACGCACATAAATATAAAAGAAATACTTGCCTGATCAATGCGCTGTAATCTCTTAATCATCTTTTGTCCCCTGGACCTCTTCAAATTGTTACAGGTAATACAACATTCATGTGGTAAATCAGCAAGCAAGGGAGGAGGTTGTATCCCCTTTGTCAACTAGACATTTTAGGTTGGGATATAAATTCACAGCAAAGTCTCACACTAATGGCATCCTATATTCCATCAGAGCAATACTGTGTGGCAGACAAGCTGAGTAGAACAAGGGCAGGCCCTCATGAATGAAAACTGGATCAGAGGACCTTCCAAGATTTGATCTATCCATGGGTGGTTAATCAAGCAGACCTATCTGCCTCCTCTCTGATCAATCAGCTGGCAAGATTCTGTTCCAGGACTCCATGCAAGAAGGCCTGGAAGATAGATGCTCTTTCCTTTCCTTAGAAAGGAATGTTCTTATATGTTTTTCTATTCTTTCCACTGATATTAAGGATACCTCTGAAGATTCAGAAGGAATCCCTCAACATCATTTTGTTGACTCCCTTCTGACCCAGGCAACATTCGTTCTCCCTTCTTTTGGAAATGGCCAGGGGCAATTATCACAAGCTTCCTCACAAAACGGATCTGCTCACTCAAGATCAGGAGTGTTTAATACACCTTGACCTAATCAACTTCAACTGATTACCTGGATGATAGGATCTTAATTCCCTTCAGAAACCAGTCTAGTGAGGACACCCTGATGGGTCTGGAAATGGTGTTTTTCCCTTCTTTTGGAAATGGCCAAGAGCAATTACCACAAGCTTCCTCACAGAATGCATTCACTCACACAAGATCAGGGCTGTTTGATAAAATGCTATCCCAATCAGCTTCAACTGACTTCTTGGATGATTGGGTCTTAATTCCCTTCAGGCACCTGGTTACTGAAGAGATGCAGCAGGTACTAATGGAGGCGAAAGCCTGCTACTAGAAAATCATACATTAGCAAATGGAAAAGGTTTCCTATATGGTGCCAACAGCATAGACAGCATCCATTTTGGGGCTAAGGTTTCTCTAGTTTTACAATATTTGTGTGTTACTACCCTGTGGCCTTTCTTATTCCTCAGTCAAGGTTCCTTTATTAGCTATTTCAGCATGTCTGCCCATGGATCCTCCTCTTTCAATGCATTCTCATGTCAGAATGTTTTTGAAAGGGGATTTGCATAAGAGCCCCCCCCCCCACCCAAAAAAAAAAAGTGTCCTCTCACTGGGATCTTAATTTTTGTGTTAGAGAAGCAAACACTTGCTCCATTTGAGCCAGCTAATCTGGCTGACTTGAGGTTCTTAATGTGGAAAACTGTTTTACTCATTGCACTGACCTCTGCAAGAACAGTATGTGAGTTGCAAGCTCTTATGGTGAGTCAGCCCTATCTCATTTTCCACACAGACATGAGTTCTTTGAGAACTAATCCATCTGTTATGCCTAAAATTGTATCCAAGTTTACTTTAAGCCAAATTATGCATCTCCCTGTTTTCATTCCTGAATCAAAAAATTGAGGGGGAAAGGATAATCCTTACAGAAATGTAACTGTCTCAACCGGTGGGCTGTGCTGGTCACACAAACTAGCTCCCCATCCCATCACCTCTTCAAGTGAAGTGCAAAAAGGACTTCTGCAAACCTGCAGGAATGCTTCTTACAGACAACCAACGACAACTCCCCCTTCCAAAAAAAAATGTCCATCTTCTACTGGCACAATAACCAGGTGGCCAAATACAGGACATGCCCCCTTCCCTCCTGCCCCAGCCATTAAGGTCCTGTTTCTGTGCCCTGCTCCCAACTGTACATCCTTATATTTTAGTAAAATATGAAAAAAAATATTTTTTTCTTTTAAACTGTAGAAAACTATTTAGTACAAATGTAGCCTGCATGGAGTGCTAGGATGATCAGGTTTCAGTTTTAAAAAATATACATTTTCTCTTTTAAACTATAGCAAGCAGTTGCAAAACTATAAATCTTGCACAGTCCTCATTTTTTTATATTTAAAGGGTAGCAAACAGTTGCTACAGTTAGACCACACTTGTAGAGCTACAGCACTCAGATTTAAAAACAAAATGTTTTTGTTTTACATTTGAACTATAGCAAACTGCTTGTTACAGTTATACAACACACGAGATGCTACAGAACCCAGGTGTGATCACAAATGCAATACCAGCTTTTAAAAGCTAATATTACACAAAATAGCAATCAGGATGATGGATGGCCAATCACATCCTCTAACACTTAAAGCCAGGGACAGTTGCTCCTTTCGCTCTACACTATCTATGCTACTGTTGCATACATTGGATGTCCACAGACAACTTGATACTATCTCAACAGAACTAAATCTTTCAGATCCTCAGATTAGTTGTTGATTTCTTGTGAAGTTAAGAAGGGACAACCTGCGTCAAAACAGACCATTTCCAAATAGCTGTCTCGGACTATTACTTTTGTTATACTCACCCCAACTAAACAATTCCAGGCAGGATAAAGTGCCACTCTACCAGAGCCTTGACGTCATCTATGGCTTTTTGGAAAGGGATGGATTCTAGAAGTATTATAGAAGCAGCAAATTGGTCCCATATGATATATATATATATATATATATATATATATATATATATATATATATATATATATAAAATATGTTTACAAGGTATTTCAAGCTTGATTCTTTCTCTAAGTCTAAATCAGGCTTTGCTGGAACCATTCTGCAGGGGCTCCTGGACCCTTCCCTTTGCACCTCCCAAATGTATTAAGGTAGGGTAATCTACCCATATTGCTAAGGATACTGCAGCAATGATCAATATGATGAACATAAGTGCAGCTATGTAAGTAAACTTACCATAACGGTAGATATTCCAATGATCCCTGCTGGAGTATCCTCTCCCTCGTTCTATCCTTGTTTTTGGTGTGCTGTTTATTTTGCAGTGTGGACAACTATTCTTTGTTGTTCCTAACATTGTCCTCTCAGTGCTCAGCCTCTCTCTCTCTCTCTGTTGGAATGAAAGCTCTAAAGGTCTTGGCACCCAAACCTGCTTCTTTTTTAGTTGGCTCGTCTTCACCTGACTAATGATTTGGGTGTGTGGGAAATGGCCTGAAGCTTTGGAAGCTGGTTGGCTTTTATATTTCTGGCAGGAAATAACCCATATTGCTATGGTTAGTGCAGCAGTGATCATTCAAACATCTGCTGTTATGGTAAGTTTACTTATACAACTGTACTTTTTTCAATAATGAGTATATCGACTTCCTACTGATCCTGAGTAACAAATCTTTGATTCCTTCTCCATTCCCTTATTATTCTTTATTTCTCTTTATGTTTTCAGCTTGTGATGTTCTTCCATATCACTGCTGCAGTATTCCTTACAGAAGGGAACTCTTGCCAAGGATAGCCCAATATCTGGCCAGTGTACCACAGCCTTAAGAGTTCACAAGCATCATACATCACACGTATGCTCTGTGCAAAGCATAGGGCATAAAGGAGATATACAGATGCGCACACCTCAGAACGTCTTTGCCACCAGTCTGAACACCATCATTGAACATCAGTCTGAACACTTTTTTCTGTGGTGGTTACTGAGCCATATTCAGGTAAGTGCCCTATTGGGGTTCTTTCTTAACTTTTCTGTTATTTTCGTGTTGTTGGTTTCATGTCAGCCAGAAAGTGAAAATGTCAGTGTGGGAGGCAAAATCCCCATAATCATCATTAACAGTATCTCTTCTGTTTGGGTGCTTCTCATGACCACACACAATGTTCTATTTGCCAAACGTTTGTCCCTATGACTGTATGTAGTTGCCTCTCCTCCTTGTCTATTTACAAGAAAACCAGTGTTTAAAGTTGTTGGTGCAAGGTGCTATGGTGGAGCTATCCTGTCCCGAAGGTCAGCTGCTGGCCAAGAAAAAGGCCAAAAAACTCAGGTCTGATTTGGCTGCTGTCCAGCTTTACTCAGATGTCTCTCTTGAGGGTGGTGAAAACTGGGAGGATTGTCTGGTCATTTCTTTGAATTCCTCTGGCACGACCCTGTCAGAGGCCAACATAGATCTTACTTCTCAAACTTCCTCGAAAGCTTTTCAAACATCTTCTCCAGACATTGAGGGGGAATATCGGCTGATTATTTCTGAGGGACCAAAAGGGATTCCACACATTCTAGTTTGGGAGAGATTCCTCCTACACTGGCAGAGTGTGGGCAAAGGTCTGGGCTTCCCAAAAAAGGAGAAACAGCAAACAAAGCATATTTCTCCTGCTCTTAAAGATTCCCAATGTAAATGGCAGAATTTTACTCAGGGGTTGTTCAGTGCTTTAATGGCTTTAAAGCCTCCTCAAGGAGTCTCTTGTGCCTGCCCCACCGTGGTCTTCCACTCCTCTTAAGAGACCTAGAGTCTTCTGATGAGGATATGGACCTTGGGGAAGAGTCCTTTGCATACTCTTCTCAGATCCCTTGTCCTTTGGACTATGGATCTGAGGAAGAGGATTTTATTAGTCCAGATTCTCCTTTACAAAAACGCTACTTAGGGGACACTGTTTCACATATGATGGAATTTTTCATGTGAGGTTGTTCTCAGGTTTCTGAACTGGATACCTTTTCAGCAGCTTCTGTAGCAGCTAATTCTCATCCTCCAGCTCCCAAGAAACCTGGCAGATTTTAGAAGGTGCCTGATGATTTTAGATTTCTTTATAAATGTCCTTCTGCTGATCCTTCTGTGATGTCTGTTTCTTCTGCCAAACCCTCTAAACTGATGCATTCTACAAATCCGCTTCCTTCAGACAAGGAAAATTAGGGCCATAGAATGACTGTGCAAAAATTTTTATACCACTGCCACCCTGGCTTTTAGGGCTATTGGTTACCAGACTCATTACTAGGTATGTTTTAGCCTTTCTGTTTTAGGTTTCTAAGGTAGTTTCTGACCTGATTCTGAAGGGAAGGTTTTGTCCCTTTCCTTGTTGGGTTCTACCTCTTAAGTGGCTTGCCAGACAATTAAGTGTAGTTATGATGCAGCTGATGCTTCTTCCATGGCTGCTGCGTTTGGTTCTCTTCTACTCTTGGCTTCATCTTCAGGCTTTGCCTGATGACATTAAGACCAAATTATTGGATGCTCCTCTTGATAATATTTTTTTTTTGTTCTGCTGCTACTGAACTTTTTACATCCCTCCAGAATAAGTACATGGCCTTACAGGATTTGAAACATATTTTTGTTTCTCCTGTCCCTAAATTTTAGAGGAATTATCCTTCTAAACCTGCCTTTGTTCACAGACAGTCTTGCCCTCCATCAAAAGGTAAAAAGGGTTTTAAGCATAAACCTCCAGCTAAGTCTACTCAGAAACCCCCTTTTCAGGACAAACCAGTCTCCATCTGTTATACTGCTTCCCCTTTCCCTCATCCATATTCCCTTGTCCCTTTGTCTTTCCCTGTCCCTTCCAAATTGGTTACAGGTCACACAAGATATTGAGTTCTGTCTGTCATCTGCCAAGGGTATTTCATGGTCTGGAAATCCATTTCTCCCTTTCTGGGCATCCTTCAACCTCCTCAGAAACAACTTCCTTTCTTTACAGAGGTGCTTCTTGTTCTTTCAGCCCTGGGCACCATTCAAGTTGTGCCCTCGGCCCAGGAAGGGAAAGGTTTTTATTCCAGAATGCTTCTAGTCCCGCAGAAGGAAGACACCAGGAGACCAATTCTGGATCTTTCTCAGCTCAACACCTTTCTAAAGGTCCCCTCTTTTTGGATGTTGTCCCTTTAGTCTTTGTTCCCTCTTCTTCCCCTGGCATTTTTTCAAATCCCAGCCTATCCCCCTTTCAGGACGGTTTTGCATTTCTTTGTTTCTTCCTTGCATTTTCAGTTCTCTGCTTTGCTCTTTGGCCTCTCTACTGCCCCAAGAGTATTCAACAAATACCTTGCTCCAGTCATTGCCTTTTGCAGGATGAAAGAAGTTCAGATCTTTCTTTATATGGACAACCTGCTCATTCAGGCTTTGTTCCCTGAGGTTCTGCTTCTGGACCTCCAGTTTACCGTTTCCCTGCTGAAATGCCTAGGGCTCACCATAATTTTTTCAAAAACAAGTCCTGGTTCCTTCCCAAGATCATGTTTTCCCTTAGTTGCAGGATCCAGACCATTTCTATGTTGGAATCACTAACTTCCCCCAAGGTTCTCTATTTCCCATTGCTTTTTCCAGTCTCTTCTTCTTCTGACTTCAATCACAGCCAGGGATTTTTTCAGGGTCCTTGGGTTTATGGCTTCCACCATTCCTATGATGCCTCTAGCCAGGCTCCATATGAAAAAGCTCCAGTGGTACCTCAAGTCAGTGTGGCTTCAACACTGCCATCGCCTGAATTTCCTAGTTCCCTTCATTCTGTGTCTCAAGCTCAAGCTCCAGTGGTGGATTCATCAGCTTTTTCTCAACCCAGAGCTTCCTTTCCAACTTCCAGCTCTGTATCAAGAGCTCTTTTCCGATGATTCAGACAAGGGGTGGAGAGTTTCCTTTGGTTCTCTCAAGGTCCAAGGTCTCTGGCCTCTTTATCAGAGGTCAGACTACATTAACATCAAGGAGATGAGGGCTCTTCTTCTAGCTCTTTAGGCCTTTTATAGACACTTTCATCCCCGGCCCCTCAAAGTTTTCACAGACAGTAGGACAGTGATGTGGTATGTCAACAAGCAAGGGGGGGGGCATATTCCTATCTTCTTTACAGGCTTGCTTTTCAGATCTGGGATCTTGATATCCAGATCAAGTTACTCTTCAGGCTGTCTACATTCCTTAAGAGCAGAATATAGTGGCAGACTCTTTGAACAGTTCCAGTACACAGGCTCAAAAATGGATGCTTCACAGAGATGTGTTTCTGGACCTTTTCTATCAGTGGGGTATTCCACAGGTAGATCTTGTTGCTTTCCCTCTGAACAGACAATGTTATCTATTTTATTCCAGAGTTCCAAGTCCTCTGGATTGGAAGGTGGCTGCCCTATCTTTTCCTTGGCAGCATATGCTTCTGTACATCTTCCCTCCCCGTCTTCTCCTTCTGAGGGTCCCACACAAGATCAGACAGGACTCCCCCAAAATCTTGCTGTTGACTCTCTTTTGGCCCAGACAGCATTGGTTCCACCTTATTTTTCACCTCACCAGGGGCAATCACCACAACTTACCTCACCTAGTGGACCTTCTCACACAAGACAAGAGATCTCTTATCCATCTTCACTTGTCCATTCTTCAACTTATGCTGTGGATGATAGGGTCCTGATCCCCTTTAGGGACCTTTTTTCTGAAGACATGCATCAGGTCCTGCTGGAGGCCAGGAAACCCATTATCAGGAAATCTTATTTCCCCAAATGGAAGAGCTTTTCTGTCTGGTGCCTTACTTGTAACCAGGATCCCTTTTCAGTGCAGATTCTTATGGTTCTCTCTCATTTGTGTGATCTGCTCATGATGGGTTGGCATATTCTTCGCTTAAATATCACCCATCAACAATTTCTGCTTATCTGCCCTTAACCCCTCCTCTGGCCTCTAAGTTTGAGGTCAAACAATTTCTTAAAGGCATCGTTCATATCAGACCTCCCAGAAAGCCTATTTGGCCTGCCTCAGTTCTGTTCTTGAGAAATTGACTTGAGCTCCTTTTGAGCTTGCTGCTTCAACTTTCTTGCAAATTTATATTTGGAAGGCTGTCCTTCTTTTGGCCCTTACTTCAGCTAAGAGAGTGTCTGAGCTTCAGGCTGTCATGGCTGTTCCTCCTTTTTAGTTTTTCACAGGGACAGGGTGTCTCTTCATGCTAATCTTTCTTTTACGCCCAAGGTGGTCAATGAGTTGTCTCTTAATCAGTCTATTCATTTTCCTTCCTTGTTTCCTTCTTTGCAGTCTGCCAGTGAGAAGGTTCTTCACACCTGGGATTTACATAGACAGCTCAGATATTATTTGGATAATACTAAAGTTATTCACAAATCTGAGCAACTTTTTGATTCCTTTCATTCCAGGCCTAAATAAACCATCTCTTCCTGGATTTCTAAAAGCACTACAAGTTGGATGTTATTTCCAGAGCAAGAACCGGCTTTGCCAGAGATATCCTGCATGGATTTATAGAGAACCATTCAGTGTCTTCCTCCTCCCTGGTTTCCTCTTGAGCTTTTGTACTCTCCCTTCTGTAAGGAATACTGCAACAGTGATATGGAAGGACAGAGTACAGTTGTGTAAAATCTTACCATAACAGTAGATGTCCTTCTCTTCATTGTTGCAGTATTCACTCCCTGTCTCCTACCTCCTCTGCTCTGCCTTATTCTTGTTGCCTTCTTGGCTTGCGTTCTTATCTTTTTCCTCTTTCTGAATGCACAGGTTCCTCCTAGTCCCTTAAGACATTTTGTTGTTCTAGTGGCTTTTCAGTTCTGAGGTGTGTGCGTCCGTATGTCACCTTTATGGCCTATGCCTTGTGCAGGGAACATATGTGTGACATACAATGCCTATGAACTGTAAAGGCTTTGGCATACTGGCCAGACATTGGACTATCCTTGGCAGGAGATCCCTTTTGTAAGAAATACTGCAACAGTGACGAGAAGGACGTCTACTGTTATGGTAAGATTTTACACAACTGTACTTTCTAAAGACATCTTTATTTTCCTCTACTCTTTAGTGAATAGTAGCCAGACGTTAACCCCTCTTGTACCATCCACTTGTAAAAGATCAAGAATTAAGGCTCTATAACCATGGATTTGCACTTTACTACTATCTCTGCAGCCAGCTTGGTGGATTTGAGCATCCTGAGGCAATATATCAGTTGTCTTATGCTTTCTGACAACCTCCTAATTCTAAAGTAAGTTGATAAAGTACATGAGAAATGCAGTTTAACAATATCACTCGAGGCAAGTCTCTCACTTACCAACACAAACAACACCAAACAGGTTGTTAGTGACATACACACACTGCGCTCACTACACATACTATAGACCAGACACATAGACTCACATATGCTGAGGCTCTTAGTCTTCCAAAATTCTCATATGCTGAGGCTCTTAGTCTTCCAAAATCTCAAAGACCTCCCAGACTTCACACAATGAACAAGTCTCCTCAGCAGCCTGTAGAGTACCCTGCTAAGACCACGTGCCCCAAGACACACACACTGTCTTCACAAAGTGTCTCAACTTCCTAGCCTATAAGTCAATCCACCACACAATATGATATCTTAGTCATAGCAGACTCTATTGTGAGACACACAGATGTCCTACTAACCAGTCTGAGTAAGAAGAGAGTCATTATCAGCTGTCTATCATTGGCCAGGGCCTGCCAGATTGTGGGTGTAAAAGACCTGAGACATACCTCCCTGCACTATATGATGAGAAACAGGTGTCTTCCAAGATGATATAAGCCTCATATAGCACAATATTCTACCTTCTCCAAGGATGATGCCACAGTACCAACCAAAGATAATTGAGTTTTATAATTGGGTCATATTTTGATTTCACTCCAAGGGGGTACAATATTTTGCCTGCCAGGGAGGATATGTCATACAGACCGTAGTGCTTTGCCAGGGACAACCTGCACCTGTACCCCCCACCCCCCGGTTTTTGAATATTGGCTAAAACATTGTCCACCCCCATGGTTCATTTTTTTTAGGCAGTGCCAGCCTGACAAACCTACCAACATAGCTGAAAACTTCAGAATAATCAAAAGCTGTTGCTGCTCACTGCCAGAAATCCAAACACGAAACTTCACTCCCTGCAAGCTCTCCTCATCCTGGAGAGTATAGACATCTGTGCAATTACTGAGACCTAGTTTAAAGCCTCAGAGGGCACCTTGGTAGTGCACAGGTACGGTCTAAAGGTGAAGAAGTTTCAATTTGCATCAAGCATGAACACACCTCAAAGCTGGTCAAACTGTATGACAAAAGTCCAGATTACTTGCAAATAAAGTCCCATACCATAACCTTGCAAGCTATAGGTCCCCTCCATGGTCAAGGAATTCATGGGGTTATTTCTACATGTCAGCAAAATTTTGTAAATTTGGGTTAAGCTTGGCTGGGCTTAAAATGGCTCTTATGTCAATAGCCTAGTAACCAACTATGAAAATAACTTATTTTTTCTGTGACTGAGCATATTTAATCATGATTATCCTTCTCTGAATCACATGCTCCAGCTTTATTTTCTCTCTTAATGTAAGATACCAGCTTGTCCAAATCTCATAAGAAGGCTTATGTTAAAATTCTCTCCTAGCAGGTCTACAGCCACATTCATGTCATTGTCTTCATAAAATGGATATTCAGAGTAGCCCTGTTCTATTATTAGAAAAGGTTTCACTACTTACCCACATTTCCTTTAAAAAAGTCCATCATCAGTGATTTCATCCCTTGTTTACCTGAACTCCCAATTCGCTACTATTCCCTTCCCAGATTTTTGCAGAACGGTCTCCAAAGTTTACTATCTTTTATTTTCTCCACTATCTTGTACCACAGATTAAATCCTCAGCTCACAAAGCCACAGCCTTTATTTGCCAATATGACTGCATGCTCCAAAACATCTTGCAGTGTTTCCTGTCATGTAATCTTATGTCCCCACTTCTACAGCAATGGAATTTTGCACTTTAACTTGCATGCCTTTTGAAATTCTGAGGACCTTAATTTGAATCCTCAGGACTATGAAATTGCAAGGGAGAATGTGAACCAAATATACACTAAGTCTAAGGTTGCAACCTTTTAATTGACCTTGTTTTTATCAAAATCATAGCAGAACATTCCTGATACCCAAAAGACAATATTTACATTTTAAGAGTGAGTCTAACATAAAAAGAGATATTCGGATCTCTTAAGTTTGCCAGTTTGTTCAGTTTTTGAGGAGTTAAAGGATGTCTTTTTGGTCTCTTCTTTAAAACCAGATTCCCAGCCCCTCACACCAAAGAAACCCAATTGATTCTATAGTATGCAAAAGGCCTGCCAGTACTTCCATGAAATCCTCTTTGCAGACCCTTATTGCTGCCGGTCTGGGTGTCACTAAGTATGTCTAAATTGGTGTTGAGTTCCAACAGTCCCCAAAATAGATCCAGTAAAAAAAGTCTACATTCTGGCCACATTTACTATCGGGAATAAATTGCCAGAGTTATATGGCAAGGTACCAAAGCAAAATCCTAATGGTGGGGTATGTAGCTAGAGAAGTGAAGGGCAAGACCCTGAAGGTGCAAATCTTTGTGCTGACCCCCACAGGCCAGAAACTGCAAAAGCACATTATGAAGTGCATTCACAATGTGGAGGACATGGTTTTCAGCCAGTAACAGCAGAGTTTGTAATCAGGGTACAATTTGTTGGGAATTCAGCTGCTGCCAGAAGACATAAAGGTGCACATTTTCAATGCTGTTTTTGACAAGAACTTTTTGTTCAAAAAAAGAAGTCTATACAGCTTCTCACTGATGATAATCACTAGTTGTGGTGCATCAACCAGTCTTGTAATAAGTTTTGTAGGCAGTCTTTGTTTAATTCAGTGATTAAAGCATACTCTGGGTACATACCAGCATCAGTGTCATGTTTCATCTGTCTCGGAGTGTGGTATCATACACACTGCAAAACAGAAGCTTAGCTGGGTCAACCAACACCCTGTGCCGGTACCATGAATCAGTGTCCCACCCCTTCATCTCTTCAAATGAAGGAGAAAAAAAAATCACTTTACTGTATTAAGCCAATGGCTACACTGTTGCCCAATCATGCTTTAACATGTTTCATTAAAAAAATATGATTTCTTCTTTTGAACTGTCTCAAACTGCTTGCAACAAATGTAGAAAACAGTTGATACAGTTTATACCTTGCCTGCACGGATCGCTACAGTGCTCGTGTTGTAGCTAAAAAAAAAAAAAAAAAAAAAAAATATTTTTTTTTATATATTTTCAACTGTGGCAAACCTATTGCTACAGTGTAGGACTCGGCAACTGTTTAGACCACACATGGAGCACTACAGGACTCAGATTTTAAAAGCTAATATTGCATTAGAGATCAGGACTGGTTTTTGAGCTCCTCTCAACGCTTTGAGCATGGGGATGTTGCCCCTCTCACCCCACCATAGCTATTCTACTACTGCTCAACCAAATTTCATGATTCCTTGTAGGTGGCTGACAGGATTAAGGCTGTGAGCTGTAGTTCCTGTGGTACAAGGTTTGTTTCCCTCTGCCCTCACTTGCCTACTGTGTGACCACGAGCAAATCATGTAACCAGACAGTGTTTAAGGAAAATTGGAAATTTGAGCTAGGCTCCTCACTGGTCCCCTGGAATTGTAAACCTAGTAATTACTTATGAACCTAAGAGAACAGGGACATTTCCCCAATGTCCTGGCCAAATTATCTGCATGAATGCCACCTCAGTTCACCATGAAAATAGATTATTCCTACTGGGACTAGTTTGGCAAATAAACAAACAATACATTTCTGTGCTGACAACTATAATATTAATTGTAGACAAATAAATCCAAACCAGCCAAGAAGTTGAAAATGTTGAAACACAGGTGCCCAGTAGAAAGGTAGCTGGAATAAAGAAGATGAACCATGACAAAGTAAAATCTTCTTTTTTAATACAAAATGGTAAGCGCTTTTGCAATGGTAACCATTGCTTCATCAGGCAATTCATTGAAACAGCAACAGCACTTAAATACTTTAATTCATTACTAAAACTACCAATCCTACCACTCAGAGTTAATTCAGCACTCAGCAATTAATTAATTACTATGGTTACGTTTTGCCTTTAGTTAATTGCTGAAGTCAGAAAAACTCTGTTTAAAAACCACATGCACAAAATGTAAAGACAAGAATATGTGGATAAATATAAATAAAATACATAAAAAGTCAATGAATAAATACATATACTCATGTTCCCCATTTAGTAACTATTTATGTGCATAGATATAAGCATAAAAATATATATAAAAGTATAAGCAATACACACTCAACAACTTCCTACAATTTACGTCCACATTTAATTCTAATACTATTGCATACTTGGGCATATGCCTGAATAAGAACTATGTATTGAATGCTTTTATAGCTAGGATTTTCAGGAAAAACACGTACTCTAATACTTTTCTCCATTACACTAGTAGCCATTCCTTCCACCAAAAGAAATCTGTCATTAAGGGACAATTGGTGAGAGCTTCCAGAATGGTCAGTTTGGATGAAGAGTTTATTGATTAGTGTAGTGTAATTAAGAATATGTTCCTCCACAGAGGGTACCCCAAACCTCTTTTAGATATAATTATACAGGAGGTGATGGACAAAAGACATGATAGAGTTTATGTCCCACTTTTATGTGCTAAACCTACTGCATCACCTATAAGTCTAGGAATTACCTCAGAAGAAACTACACACCAAGTCTTACCCAGAAGATGTGAAAAGTAGTCTCCTTAATGCACAAGTTACTCAGAAAGGTTAGTTTGCTTTTGCTTTCTTATATTTTGTATTACTTTATTGCCGCCTTCTATTTTATATATTGTGATTTGTTTTCTTTACACTGTGTTTTACTTGTATTCTGCTTTTAATTGCATATTAAAACTAGGAAAGAGACCACAGTTGTGTCTCTTGTGAGTCACACAGTAAACTCAACTGTCTTTCTAGTTGCCTGCCTGTTATGTTAATTTGACCACACATGTATCCTTCCCTCTCCCCTTTCATTGGCTGTTATAAGTGCAATATTAACATTTTGTGAAATCACTCCAATTCAACTATTTAAATTTATTGGCCATCCTACTGTATTCCATAGAACCAGAATACAAAGTGCCCACCTCCTTTCAATCTATCTTGCTATTTTAAAATAATGACTCTCCACTTAGACAGCTAAAGCTTAAGTTACCCTCACTTTCATATCTAACTGCTTAGTGCAGACTGTAGTGCTTAGGATGTTAACCCATTTTTTCCATCTTACCTTTAAAATCTACAACATCTATTGCAAGACCACCGATTACTGGACAGCCCAGATTCTTCCTCTCAGTAGTCATCTTGGAATTAGTGCCTCTGTTTTCTGTTGGTGAGAGAAGGAGCACAGGGACATTATTTCCTGGAGTGAAAGAAGGAGCAGAGTGCATTGATTCCTAACTGTTCCTGTCTGGGCAGTAAGTGTGCTTGATGTTCCTGATTGGTCCGGTTGCTATTCAAGGCATCTGTTAGAAAAATATGTACTTAAACATATATGAAGTGCTAGTTTAAAAGCAAATAGTATGTAATGCATTTTATTCTATTTTACAATATGGCAGTAAGAATGATCTTACATGTAATTGCTTGAAGCTTTGGAGCTGCAGTGTGATTGAACTCTGACCCCGGCAGTAGCCAGCTCAGCAAGCTTATGTTTTTCACTAATGATTATCTGCTGGGTCAGGAAAAAGCATGTATCTTCCTTCCTCTGAGATAGTTGGCCTTGTGAATATTATCAGCACAGCTGCTATTAGTTAATGTTGCCAGAAGGAACAAAGGAACGTATTAAGAACCAAACTGACTATTGTATTCGAGCAGAACTGGAACCTTGAAAGAGCAACATTTACAGAAAGACATTATAACTGACCAGGTGCCTTGCAAGGCTGTATTATTCTCATGGGAAAGTTTTTAAAAAGTATAACCTCAGCACTTTCTTATGAATAGAATATTGTAGACTATAGTGATGTAAGTACCCTGTGACTGACCACGTCAGTAAGGTGGGCAAGACTGATTGTAAATAGTATAAAACAATGTATACTTCCTGAATGTAATTAGTCAAAATTCTATACTTGTATTGTATAGTCTTTTGCCTCCTGGTGCACACTAGTAAAACATTTTGAACTTGAACCTCCTGTATTATTGACTGTTATTTAAGAAAAACCTGATGATTTTACAGTCTGTTTTAATAATTTTGCTGACATTTTGGTCCTTCGGACCGGAATTCCCTTGGTAAGCTACAGATCAGAATACAACGGTGGTAGAGAAGCTGCGCAGGAGAAGTTACCAAAGCACAGTTCTTCTTGAAGTGAAAAGACCTCCGACTAAATTGTCGTATGTAAAGAGGCTGGCCACTTTCTGATCTGTGGCTGAAGAGCGGAAAACTGGCCCCCAAGAAGAAAACGTGCAGTCATAAACGGGAGGCTCAGGTAGGAAGAATTTCCCTCTTTGCTTTTGTTTTAGATCAGGGACCAGGCTACAGTATAATGTTGCTTAGATTTGTTTTTACAGATCAGGAACGAATTGCAGTACTGTATATTTGGTCATAAGATCAGGAAAACAGGATAAAGTAGACAGTCATTCTAGACAGGACTGAACAGAGGGAAGAAGATACCACGTGGTAAGAAAAGGGTTACGTAACAGTCTTTTTTAAGACATGGGAAATCAGTGCACTAAAAGATCGCGAGACCCGCCCCTAACTGATGACGCGAAATATATGCAATTGCAACGAGCAGATAATATTAGATATTATACAAAATGGGTTAACAAGTACGAATTTGATGGTAAATGAAACAAAATTTCGTTAGTTAAACTTTTAAAACAGTTAAAATCTGACGCAGAAGGTCAGGCAAAAAAACAACGACAGTTAGGCATTCCTCAGGCACATAGGTGGATTGAGGAAGTGAACCGAAGGGAACAAAAGATTAAAAATGCAAAAGCATTATTTTTAGATAAAGAAGATAATAATACAGTAATAGCAACGGCCCCTCCCCCTCCACCCCCTCAGATACCTTTTTCAGGATATGAAGCAGGAGGACAAGCCAGTCCCCCTCCACGATATCCTGAGATTGCAGGGGCTTTGAAACAGCCATTCATAAGAGAACCTATTGAAACTAGATCCCGAACACGTAAAACACTTAGGGATACAGATTTATATCAAATAGGGAGAGATTCACTAGAAGAAAGTGAAGAAATCTGTCCACTAATTGAAGTACCAAACCCTCAAGCAGGACAGGAAGGACAGGACCCAACTCTCCTAGTGTATAGACCATGGACACCGGAAGATATCCGGAAAGCTACAGAGGGAATCCCTCATCCAAAAATTAATCATGAGAAGTTTATACAAGATTTACAAGGTATGAGACTAAGTTACCACTTGAATTGGGAAGAAGTGGAGAAGGTAGTTAGAAAAATCATAGGTCCAGACTGGCACATGATTTGTGGCACCTGGAACGCTCGTGACGGACAGCTCAGGCCACTCCTACACAGTGACGCAGAGCTAGATACCAGAGTGAAAGGTCTTATGGACCGAATCTCTGAAAAATGGAAACCTAGAGCAGATTGGACCTGTATTAATCAATGCATACAACAAGATAATGAAACTGTAGATGGATACTATGGTAGATTATTGGAATGTTTTAATAACCATAGTGGTATGCCTATTCCTGAGAATCAGAAGAATGATAGTTCATTTGAACAGCAGTTGAAAATGCATTTCTGAAAGGTTGCATTGCCCCTATTAGTAGTTTTATTACAAAACATATGATAGATCACCGAACGAGTAGGCTACAAGCCCTACTAGAGTATGCTAGGCATGCTGAGAGACATTTTAATAGTAAAAAGAAAAAGAAAACGCAAGTCTTCACAGCTGAAGACGGAGCAGAAGTTTTTGTAGTACAGTCAAATAAAAAGGGTAAGAGAAATGCTCAAGGTAATAAATACTCTGGCAAAACCTCAGAGGATTTAGAAGAAAGGAAAAGGAAAGGTGAGTGCTTTAAGTGCGGCAAAAGAGGACATTTGGCGAGGGATTGCAGGTCAAATAAAAAGGCGACTACTGAAGAAAAAGATAAAGGTGATGAGGATTGACTATATGATAGTGATAACAATCAGAACTCATCAGGAAAGGTTAATAGACAAAGGGAAAATGTAAATGTGGTAGAAGGGATAGAGGAAGTCCAGACAGACATGGAGGATGATGAAAGTGAAGTTTTAGACTTAGCATTATTGAGCTTGGAGCTCTATCTGGCAGATACAAAACCGGAAGTTACACTTCTAGTGGAAGGAAGGGAAGTGAAATTTTTGTGTGACTCAGGAGCGTCACGAACTTTGATACACCCTTCAAAGTTGCCAGAACACTCTGAATCACCTGACTATATATTAGTGAAAGCAGCAAATGGGCAGCTATATAGGGAACCACTTTCCCATGATATAGCAATAACTGACCCTATTTCAGGTATGACCCAGAAAAGTAAAATAGTGGTTTCTGCAAAATGTCCAGTAAACTTATTGGGGAGAGACCTTATGCAGATTTTTGGTATAGCAGTAGTTCCTACCATGCAGGGTATGGAGGCACAGAGACAAATGGATACTTTTGTAGTGCGATCGGAGGGCGAAGCCTATTATTGGTACAGCCAGGACTTAGTTACGACTGGTCCAGGGGCAGTAACCAAAGAACTGATGAACGTAGTCATCAGTAAGGTATCCTCCCTTAACACTGATCAGCAGCATTTGTTACATTGTACTCTATACTACTGTAGCACACCAGGACCTGATAAGGAATATGAGCAAGAATTGTTTAGAAATCCAGCCAATAGACTAATATTGCGAACCTTATATTGGGATACTGAGGGTAACAGTGTAGCAAGTTGTTCACTGCCTCAAGAATTCATGAAATTGTACAAATCCAACAGACTGCCACATGTCAGTTTAACAAAACATAAAAACGTGAGATGGGCAGATTTGGGTGAAAATGTAACAAGATGGGAAAAACAAACTGATTTAGAATTATCACAACAAGGTGTACAAAAACAAAAATTGAATTGGTTAACACAAGCACGTCCAGCTGTACACTTACAACATAGTGAGGACAGCTGATTAGCATTTCTACTAGAGGAAGAAGAGAAAGCCTTGTTTGATGTACCAAGCATTCTTTGGTCAACGGGGAAATCAGATGTGGGACTTATTCGGACAGCAGGTCCAGTAACCATTACACCAAAATCAGCCTTTAGACCACAAAAGAGACAATACCCCTTGAGGAAGGATGCAGAGCAGGGAATTAAGCCTATAATAGCAGCATTACTCAAGGAAGGAATACTGGTAGAATCTTTGAATTCACCATGTAATACCCCTCTATTTCCTGTTAAAAAAGCAAACGGGGAATGGCGGATGGTACAGGATTTACAAGCTGTAAATGATGCAATAATACCTAGAGCACCTACGGTGCCAGACCCACACACTTTATTAAATGACTTAAAGCCACAACAAAAATATTTTACTGTAGTAGATATAAGTAACGCCTTCTTTTCAATACCTATACATCCTGATAGCCAGTATTGGTTTGCCTTTACATTTCAGGGTAAGAGATATACTTATACTCGACTACCACAGGGATATTGTGAAAGTCCGACGATATTTGCACAAGAGATGGCTAGCAACCTGGGATTTACTCCACCAGGAGGCAGTCAGATACTACTTTATGTAGATGACATCCTGTTAGCAGCCCCTACCCAGCAGCAGTGTAGGGAAGATACAATCGCATTGTTGAAATTTTTAGCACAACAGGGACATAAAGTAAACAAGAACAAGTTGCAACTTTGGAGAAAACAGGTCAGATACCTGGGATATGTGATATCCAAGGAAGGTAGAATACTAGATGAGGATAGAAAAACAGCAATTTTACAGGCACCCAAACCAACTACCAAGAAGGAAATGATGTCCTTCTTGGGAACGACTAATTTCTGTCGAAGTTGGATACCGAATTATGCCTTGGAATCGGCTCCATTGGCTGATTTAATATTTAAAACACCAATGGCAGCACAACATGCATTACAATGGACACCTGAAGCAGAAACAGCCTTCTGCAGACTAAAACAATTGATAGCTTCATCATTAGTTTTAGGACTACCTAATTACCACAAAAGATTTTTTCAAACTGTAGATTGTAAACAGGGATATATGACGTCAGTTTTGACGCAACAGCATGGAAGTAAGCAACGCCCCATAGCTTACTATTCATCACAGTTAGACCCAGTGGCACGGTCTTTGCCACATTGTGTACAATCAGTAGTCGCAGCTGCAATGGCAATACAGGCTTCAGCCTCAATGGTGTCATTCCACCCTCTCACTTTGAGAGTGCCTCATGCAGTCGCAATAATTTTGCTACAAGAAAAAATAGCATACCTGTCCCCTGCTAGGCATCTTTCTTGTATGACCATATTGCTGAGCCAACCTCATATGACAATTGAACGTTGTACAACATTAAACCCATCAACGTTACTTCCGACCCCTGTGGATGGCACACCACACAGCTGCCTACAGGAAATTGAGCAAATAACTTCACCTAGACAAGATCTTACTGATATACCTTTGGATGATGCTGAAGTAACATTTTATGTGGACGGCTCATGCAGAAAGGGTCCTACAGGGAAGAATCTAGTAGGATATGCAGTAGTCACAGACACAGACATTTTGGAAGCACAACCATTGCAGTATAATTTGTCTGCTCAAGCAGCAGAACTGATAGCCTTAACACGAGCCTGCACTCTAGCAAGAAATAAATGTGTAAACATATATACTGATAGTCAGTATGCCTTCTCTACAGTGCATGTTTTTGCACAGCAATGGAAGAACAGGGGAATGATAACATCCACTGGAAAACCAATTAACCATGCACAACTTATTTTGAATTTATTGGATTCCATCCAATTACCTACTAAAGTAGCTATTTGTAAATGTGTAGCTCATACGAAACAACAGGACCCGATTTCAAAAGGTAATGCACGAGCTGATGCAGCTGCTAAGCAAGCAGCTTCAGACTCAAAAACTTTACTTTTGAATGAGGAATTACAACCATCTGAGATTCTAGATTTAGAAATGTTAAAAACAATGCAGACATTAACTACGAAAGCAGAAAAACAAAAATGGGAAAGACGAGGTGCGACCCTCGAAAATGGACTGTACATCTCCAAAGAAAAAAAGCCAATATTACCATCTAACTTATTTAGATATGCAGCCTTGTTGAGCCATGGGCAGAGCCATGTCTCAACAGGGGGGATGGTACAGTTAGTAAATAAGATATTCCAAACATATGGGTTTACGAATTACACACAAAAATTTTGTGCAGCATGTCACATTTGTAATAAACATCATGCACAAGGGGCATTTAAACCCAAACAAGGGAGTTTTCCTACACCACCATATCCGTTCCATACTATTTGTATGGATTTCATAGAATTGAATAAATGTGAAGGGAAAAAATACTGCTTAGTGATTATAGATATGTTTTCAAAATGGGTGGAAGCCTTTCCAACTAGAAATCTGGAAGCAGCAACAGTGGCAAAGGCCCTGGTAAAAGAAATAATTCCTAGATTTGGCATACCGGAAAGAATCTATAGTGACAATGGGACACACTTTGTCAATCAGACAATCCAACAACTTGGGAAATTCTTTGGGATCTCTTTGAAAAATCATTGTGCTTACCACCCCCAGTCTGCAGGACTGGTGGAGAGATATAATGGGATTTTGAAAAATAAATTGAGGAAGTTGATAAGTGAGACTCAGAAGAATTGGATTTGCTGTTTGCCTTTAGCATTGCTGAGCATGAGAACAGTTCCAAATGTAAAGGGCTTGACCCCTTTTGAAATAATATTTGGGAGGGCATATTATGTGCCGCAATGGAAAGCACTCATGCCTGCAGAGCTGGAGGCTGACAGCTCAATAGCTAGTTATATGAAAAAATTGTTAACCAATAAGACTGTTTTGCAGTTAAACTCTTTTTCAGATAAAGAACAAACGAAACCAGAAGCAGTGCTGACCCCGGGGTCCTGGGTTTGGTTGAAGGTTATCAAAAAGAAAAATTGGACAAGTCCAAAGTGGGAAGGTCCATACCAGGTACTGTTGGCGACGCCTACTGCAGTAAAGATTGCTGAGAGGTTGTCCTGGGTTCATCTGACACACTGCAAACCGGTAAAGAACTTTCAGCTTGATAAACATTTTGTAGCTGATGCACCACAAAAGCAGGATGGCCAGGAGCAAAGTGTATAAGAATGCAAATCAACCCCAAAGAAATTGCTTAACTGTCTTGCTAATTATACACCTATTGACTATGATCGTGGTGACTTGCCTTTTGTTGTGGTTTTTCTTGCATATAACCACACAAATAAAATTGACAAAACGTGATGAACTGTCTATAGACTGGCATCCAAACTTTAACACATACCTGGCCATGAAGCATGTATATGTAGAGACTATGAACGTTTCAAACTGCTGGGTTTGTACTGCTATACCAACAGCATATGGAGGACTTTTGATGTCCGCTGTCCCTTTGGGGATAAATGAGACTTGGGAAAATCTACTTTTTGATACAGGTTCTGTGAGGTCACAGGACAAAGTTGCATTGTATTTACCCATTACACAGAAAGGAATTGTTTGTTTCTATAAAAATGATACACTCCAAGTTGGTTGGAGTAATTGTAACATAACTGTATCTTACAAATGCTATATTAAGGCCAAAGATAAAAGTACTAGTTGTAGCACAAATTATGATTCATATTTGAGCTTAATGAAAACAACGATAAAAGATGTGCAGAAAAATCCTGAATTGCATAAACAATTATCTGTTATAGACAAGAAAATGTTTCATTCAGAGTTAACCCGCATCAGTACTAAAGTAGAAAACTGTTATTTTGTTTGTGGGAAAAAGGCATATAAATGGTTACCTAAGAATTGGTCCGGCAGTTGTTTTTTGGGTTATCTGGTTCCAGCTATAAGGCATACTGCTGAGTTACCTCTGGGTAAGATACGAAACGTAAGAGATGTGGCCCAAAGGACTGGGAACTCCATCGGAAAACCTGCTAATCCAGTAGGTAAGATCGAGGCTGGCTGGAAAGACCATTCATCCGTGAAAGATAAAGAAAAATTAACTCATATGGACTTAAGTGACAGTGTTATATCCTGGGCTGGAATATTCCCAGCCTATGGAGCAGCCAAATCAATCTGGGAGCTGAGGAAATTGTCAAAACTTCTCGAAGTAATGAGTAATGCAACCTTTTCCGCTCTCGAACTTATAACTGATGAACTGAATGCAATGAGAACTGTTGTGCTACAAAACCGAATGGCTCTTGACTTCACCTTAGCGGCGAGAGGTGGTACGTGCGTGCTTATCAAAGAAGAATGCTGTGCGTACATACCAGATAATAAACATGAAATTAACGATCACCTAGAGGTAATACAGCAAGTATCGGCCATGACTGAACCAGGCCCAAACCCACTGACAAACTTTTTCCAGGGTCTGTTTGGTGGGTGGGGCTCAATCCTGATGAATATTTTGATTGCCATTTGTGTAGTTTTGCTCATACTAGGAGCATGTGTCTGTTGCGGGATACCCTGTATGAAAAGACTAGTTAGAGAATTTGTTGACATAACTGTAACTGAGACTATGTATCAAGACATTGAATTGGATTTATTAGTTCCAAATGAAATTCTTTCTGAAATGTAAAACAAATGACTTGCCTAGTTAAAAATCTCTAAGAGGAAAAGGCTAGGGAACGAAATGATGTTGTTTATGTTTCTGAATAGAATAAAAAGAATTAAAAGGAGGGAGAATGTTAGAAAAATATGTACTTAAACATATATGAAGTGCTAGTTTAAAAGCAAATAGTATGTAATGCATTTTATTCTATTTTACAATATGGCAGTAAGAATGATCTTACATGTAATTGCTTGAAACTTTGGAGCTGCAGTGTGATTGAACTCTGACCCCGGCAGTAGCCAGCTCAGCAAGCTTATGTTTTTCACTAATGATTATCTGCTGGGTCAGGAAAAAGCATGTATCTTCCTTCCTCTGAGATAGTTGGCCTTGTGAATATTATCAGCACATCTGCTATTAGTTAATGTTGCCAGAAGGAACAAAGGAACGTATTAAGAACCAAACTGACTATTGTATTCGAGCAGGACTGGAACCTTGAAAGAGCAACATTTACAGAAAGACATTATAACTGACCAGGTGCCTTGCAAGGCTGTATTATTCTCATGGGAAAGTTTTTAAAAAGTATAACCTCAGCACTTTCTTATGAATAGAATATTGTAGACTATAGTGATGTAAGTGCCCTGTGACTGACCACGTCAATAAGGTGGGCAAGACTGATTGTAAATAGTATAAAACAATGTATACTTCCTGAATGTAATTAGTCAAAATTCTATACTTGTATTGTATAGTATTTTGCCTCCTGGTGTACACTAGTAAAACGTTTTGAACTTGAACCTCCTGTATTATTGACTGTTATTTAAGAAAAACCTGATGATTTTACAGTCTGTTTTAATAATTTTGCTGACAGCATCTACCAGGAAAAGGCTACAACAAGCCTACAGACCCTTGCATCATCTGGAACAAGACTGTGGATCACCAAACAGGCTGTGCCTTGCTTCTCATCCTGGGATTAATGCTAATTTTGGCTTTTGGTGAGAGAAGGAGCAAAGGAGTATTGTATCCCAGCAGAGTGAAGCTGTGATGAGACCAGCAGTAGTAGTAACCAGGCAGTAGCCATTCACATGACTTCCCTCTTTTCATCATTCTTGACAAGCTGATTATTTCTTTTCAGTAAGTATTGCTTGATTTGTTTCTAAATTTAGAATATCTGCCTAAATACTTTATCCTTAAATTTTCAGGGTCTACTTATTAGTTTCCCTTCAGGTGTTTGGGAGTGCCCTGTATAGACATAGACATCTTGAGTGACATATTTTCTGTAAAAGTTGAAGTTTCAACAATACCTAGTTGCACACAGGACAACTAGTATGCAGTGACAAACACTGTCCCCAGAGTTGCAAACTGGCTACCCCTGACATTGCTTTATATTCTCACTCCAACTGTCTAATCAATAAAAAGGGTCTGTTGTCATGGATATTACACTTTCTCACTATCTCTGTTGCTAGCTTGATGGATATGAACATCCCGAGGCAATGTAGAAATTGCCTCATGTTTACTGACAACCAGTTACTTCTGAAACAAACTGACATGGTATGTGAGAGATGTATTTATACAAGGTCACTGGAGGCAAAGCTCTCAGATAAAACTACTCCTAATGTCGATAAGGTTATCAGTAGTATACAGACTGCACCCATCACACATAATTCATAGTAGAGATATAGATGCACATATACTGAGGCACTTAAATGTAACCTTCCTAAACACCAGAGACCTCCTAGATGAAGTACACATAACAAATACTCTCAGCAGCCCCAAATGCACTCTTTCAAAACAACACCCACATCAACACATGCAACCACATCTCATGAATCCTCTACTTCTAAGCCCATAAGGCAAGCTGCTGCACCACTGAACATTCTGGTCACTGGAGACTCCAGTGTGAGACAGACTGATGTCCCTCTCACCAGACTGAGTAAGGAGAAAGTCATGGTCAGTTTCTTATCGAGGGCTAGGATCTACCACATTACACATGCACTCAGGTCATTGGACCATGAGTACCAATATGACTCAGTCATAGTCCACGCGATATAAATGACCTGAGATGTACCTCACTAGACTATATGGAGAGAGACATCATGGAGCACTCGGAATGTGTGTCCCAGACTGGCATGAACCTAGCATTGAGCAGCAGTTTACCTTCTCCAAGGATGATGCCATAACACAAACAAAAAAATGACTGACTTTAATAATTGGCATAGTTTCTGAAGTCATTCTAAGCGGGTGCAATATTTGCCAGCATGGAAGGAGATGGTCAACTGACCACACTGCTTTGCCAGGGATGATCTGCACCTCCCCCCACTAGGCTTTAGGACATTAGTTAAAAACATTGTCTTCGTCCATAGTGCCTTTTTTAGGCAATGTAAAAACTGAAAGTACTTCTGACATAGCAAATCAAATCCAAGAAAATCTAAAGGTATTACTGATCAGTCCTAGGAGTCTAAACAAAATCTCCACTTCCTAGAAAGGCTATTCACCCTAGAGAATGTTGATGTCTGTGTCGTCACTGAGATATTGTTTATAGCTATGGAGAGCACACTGACAGTGCAAGTTTATAATGCCTTCCACACATTTAGACCATCTACTACACAGACAGGGACAAAAGGTGGAGGTGTCTAGATTTACATAAAAAAATAAATATACCTCAAGGCTGGTCAAACATGACAGTTCCATGTTCAAATCACTATAGGCAAAATCCAATACCACTTCCTTACAAGCTATAGGTCCACCTCTGTGACCCAATAAATCCATGCCATGTATTTAAACACAAACTCCCTGGACCAGATTGTCAGTACACCAACAAGAGGTGCAACCATACTGGATCTGGTCCTCACTAACATGGGAGAGTGAAGCACATCATCCCCTAGTGTAATGTCTTCCCTGCTAACGTCAGACGACACAATGGTCCTCTTTGAAGTAAATATAAAACCTGGACCCCCAGCTAACCATGAATTATTCAGGAACTACTCTAAGGCTAACTTTCTGCTATTAAGTGATAAACTGGCAAAATTCAAGCCCCATAAACACTGAGAACACTGCTGCCTATGCAGAGCTGTTTACAGAAACCCTATACAAGCATGTTAATAGCTGCATGGAGGCAACTGTACCCACCAGGAAAAAGTGCAGAACTAACGCAAAAACAAGCCCCTGGTGGAATCACGAAATCAACAGGCTGTAAAACAGAAGGAAGAAAATCATGGCAAAAATTAGGAGGTGCAGCACCCAGCAGGATAAAAGCACTCTCATCAAACTAAACAAACATCTCAGAGGACAAATAGAGTCTACCAAAGCCAAATCTGAGGTAAATTTAGCCTCCCAGGCCATGGATAACCACAAGGCATTCTTTAGCTATGCCTGCAACCTGAAAGGCAATACAAAATTGTGTGCAGAGCTCATTGTAAATGGAGCCACTTATACTGAGCCAGAAGATATAACAAACCTACTGCTGACAAATTCAACTCCAACTTTACCCCTGTCTCCCCCTCAGCCTTTTCTCAGAAAATACTATCAAATATAACTCACCCTGCTATCACTAGGAAACAGGTCCTTAATTCTCTCTCTAAGGCCAAGAACACTGCATCAATGTGCCCAGACAATATCCAAGGATGCCTTCTAAATAGCATGAAACATGACCTATCATGCCCTCTGGAATTGCTTCTCAGCTGTAGCCTCCAAACAGGCTTCATGCCTCATGAGTAGAGAATAGCAACAGTCATCCCTCTGCACAAAGGTGGGCCATCTACAAAACCTAGAAACTACAGACCCACAAGTTTCACTAGTCTTATATGCAAAGCCACGGAAAGACTTATCATGGAAATGATCATTAATAATATAGTAAACCTCCAACCACTGGACCTTACCCAGTTTGGTTTCATAAAGGGCAGGTCATGCATACTCTGCCTGGTGGATTTCTTTGAGAAGGTCACCAAAGCAATGGATGAGGGCAAAATGGTTCACACTGCCAAACTTGAACTGGCCAAGGTATTTGACACAATACCCCACTCTGGCATTCTTGTCAAACTCAGGAGGTTAGGTATAAACCTGTATGCAACCTGGTGGATAGCTAACTGGTTCACAGACAGGACCCAGGATGTTAGAAATGGGGAGTCCACCTCTGCAAAGAGGCCAGTCACAAGTGGAGTCCTCAGGAATCAGTCCTTGGACCGTTCCTTTTTGGCATTTACTTCGCTGAAGTCAAGGCTAATGTCAATGATCTCTGGCTGACTAAATTTGCAGATGATTGCAAATTAGGAACTGTCACTGAATCCCACACTGACACAAATGTTCTCCAGGAAGGACTGACACAGACAAACAACTCATATCAGAGCCATGGACTAAAACTAAATGCCAAGAAATGCATAATACTATCCTTCAGAAAGTCATCCATCCCTGGTAACTATCATATTGACAATGCACCCCTTAGAGCTGACCCAGCAGTGAGGGATGTAGTGGCACACATAGACAGTAATCTAGCCTTTGTGTCTACAGCAGTGAGGAAATCATTCTATGCTAAGCAACTTAAAAACAAACGTATGGCATCTAGGTCCAAGGAAGTCATTGTTCCACTGTATTCGGCATTCATCAGCCCTATTATTGAGTGCAATGCCTCCTTTGATATGTACCTAACCAGGCATATCCAGCAATTGGAACGTCCACAGAGGTTCCTCACTAAAAGAATACAGGGCATAAGTAAAACTTCCTATTCAGACTGCCTCAAGGCCCTATTTCTCTATTCTGTCTCCTACAGGCTGTTGAGGGGAGATCTATGCCTGGCATACAGGGCATTGTCTGACCCCACTCTGATGGACCTCCTGCATATCCACAAAATAAACAGTACCAGAATTACCCATTCTAGAGACTTAAACCTTGCCTGAGTTGCATATAAAAGGTAATCCAAGGTTGTCTATTAAGGATGCGTTTAATGCTGCTCTACCACAATTTCAAGGAACTTTCCCCACAAGTTGTATAAGAAAAACATCCCTGTCCAGCAGCCAGACAGCTACTCAAGGTTCAGAAGGAAGTAGTCCCAGCAAAGAAGTTCAGGAAATGTGAAAAAAATATCAGCAAAGCTCTTCACACTGGCTTTCATGACACTGGTGTATCTCACACATTAAAAAAAAAAAAGAGTGTACATATTCTCTGTAATTACTTGTTTCACTGCAGTTACATCTCAAGTAACTTTTGTTTTGCTTCATTATATTGTTTCTGTTCACAAAACTTATGCCAGTGTTGTTCATGCTCCCTAAACCTGTGCTACTGTATTTCTGTTGTACTAAAATCACCTGTTTTTAGATTATCACACTACACTGTACTGTATATGCCATATAGCCCAGTTCATGGCCGAACCGGACTATTTGACCAACCATTTAACAAATATAACATAAAACAGCTAATAAGATTCTCCTGGAAGGGCTCTGTTTTCTTTAGTTGCAGTCTATTAGTATAGACAAGTGGGTTTTGCAAAACTGCAGCAGTAGTAGAAATTAAGCTAATTTTTCTCATGTGCCTATCATGGGCATCTCTTTCTGAGCAGGTAGCATGGGCATTAGTTCTCAAGCTGTAGCTTCCAACCAAAAAAATATATATATCAGGGTTTTTATCCCATGTTTTCCCTAGTTCTTAAAAAAGAAAAATATTTCACACCTGCACTGGACTTATCAAAGTAAAAGCATACATAGTATCTAAACATTGAACATAGTGACTTTAGAACAAATCATGATTTTGAAAGACTGGAACAGATACAACTTTGGAAGGGTAGGACAGGTACCTACATAACTCGGCAAACCTTTCCACAAAAAAAATACATGAGGTTTTGAATTGCTTGCCACCAGTGTCAGTTTGCAGCTTTTCCATTTGGTCTAGCTACAGATCTCTGATTATATAACAAGTGCTTAGCATCAGTTTTTATCTAAGAATATGCAACACACTCGTTTTCATCTTTTAGTAGCACCAGCAAGCAACTTGCTACAGATCTACACTTACTACAGTTAATACTCACTCTGGGAATGCTATCCAGTCATCAGCTTTGTCAAGTCCTCCTCGTAAACATTTTGGACAGAAACATTTTGGGAGCTACAGCAAATGGTCTTCACCAAAGGAAGGGCAGAGAAAATCCAGATACTTGTAAACTTTCAGCCATAACCAACAATTACATTAAGGTAGTTTCTGAAACCCCTGGGCTATTTGTCTTTGTGTATTTTGGAATCCCATGCCAACTTTCATGCATAATCATATCAGTGGTCTTAGGATATATAACTTCAATATGCAAATTCTCTAAAGGCAGCAATCTCCCTAACACAAACTGTACCCTTACACCTTTATACAAGTATGTGCATACTTTCTCCTGTGACATAAAATGTAACAAAAGACTTTTCAGATTTCACTTTGGATGCTTGTTTTACCATTCTTACAACACAGGGTGCACGGTATCCTACAGACATATCACTACACATTAACTTCAAAGGGATGGAAGCCCTTCACAAAGCCTTATTAGCATTCCTAGATATTTTTGGCTTGGTCAGCTGCAGATTCTAACCAATGTGATGTAGTATAAAAAGCAAGGAAAGAGAGAGTCATCTTGGGTCTAGAAGTTGATTTCTTTTGATCTGGAACTGGGCATAACTTATGTCCTTCACTTATTGGCTGTATAAACCACAATCATTCAAAATATATTGAGATATTGTTTAACCAGGAGTATGACTGTCTCACATTTTGCCCAAACATTTTCAATTAAAACTTGTGGGGTATATCTAAAGTGATTCTATTTGCCTCAAAACCGAACTGTCAAGTTAATTTATTCTGCTTCTTTACTTTTCATAGATTAGCTTGGAAAATAGATGCCTTCTGCATTCTAGGGACACAGAATCTGTTTGTACATCTTTATGTCTTTCCCGCTGATCTACCAAGTGCTTCCAAGTTAAAAAAAATAATTTATTTCTGATCTCTCCAGCTTTGCACAGGCAAACATGGTTTAATATACAGGATGTGTCTGTGTCTCAGTTAGGGTTGCCACCTTTTCAAATGCCCAAAATTGGGATTTTTTTTGTAGAAATGTCAGATTTTGCAAGACAAAACATACCCACAGCCAGTGCAAAGGGCATAGCTTCACAATAAAAGCTTATTCTTATAGTATTTGAGTTGATTATGCTATTTCTTATAACATTTAGGAGTTTCAGATGCAAAATAACTGATCTGAAGTAGTTTACTTCATTTGGTCTTCAACCTGTGAGAATATGGATCAGTATCGGATCCGAGCCATTAAAAATTACTAGCATCAGCTCCGAGCTCCAGACTCCTCCCCTTACCCATACCACATCTCCACTGCCTTCCATCCCCAGATCTCATTTGCCGCGATTTGTAAAACATTGTGTCTCTAGAACTCCAGCTAGCAGGGTGATTCTGATTGTAAGTTTATCTTTCAGGTTAGTATAGGTACCCTTTCTCCCCTCCCATCGCTTTGGCGTCGAGTGTAGGTTTGTAGTTGTAGTTAGTTTAGAGTAGTTTGTCTGTGGTGCCCCTTCCCCCTTTTAGTCAGTCTAGTGTGGTGAGTGGGTGTGTTATTAGTCTAAAGAAAGAATGTTTTTGGTCTGTCTCTTTCCTTTTTTTAAGGCTGCTTGTTTGATAGTATGGCTGAAAAGCTTATTTTTAAGCGCTGCACAGAGTGTGGCCATATGCTCTCCCCGGTGGATGGCCACACTCTGTGTGTGCTGTCCTTAGGTTTAGCCCATCTTAATGTGGAGTGCTCCATCTGTGCGGGATTCAATCCCCGAGCTTTGAAGGATAGAAAGACCAAGTTGGCCCTCAAAGGTCTTCTGCATGCCACTGATCCTCCTTCCTTGTCTTCGGCTTCAGTCACAGCGGCTGTGGTGGCCACTTCTCCCACTTCTATCCCTCTGGCTTCCCATCCCTCCCAGGCTGGGACTCAAACTCCTGCATCTAAGCCTGTGGTAGCAGAGCAGAGGACAGGTAGAGAGTGGGAGAGAGAGTCGAAGATGAAGGAAAAGAGGAAGAGGTCCCTGGACCTCTTGTCTCCTAGCAAGTCTGCACGGACCCATGACTCCCCTTGGCTCTGGTCTCTGAGGTTCTCCCTGGAGCCAGAGGAGGCACGTTCAGTTTCTCATGCCTCGGTTCCCTGACTGACTAGGTTGGAGTCTGTGGCCTTGTCTCAGTCAACCTGTTCTTTATCGGACATGGATCTGGATAAGATGATGAAGCTTTATCCGTACACAGATCCAGATGGGGGTCTTGCCAGTCCCCCCTCCCTCAGGAGGGGGCAGCTTGCTTCCCTTTTTTTCAGCCCATTTCTCCTTCCCCAATCTGACCTTTGGCTTCAGAGTTCTCAGATCCTAGGTTGGCCTTGGTCAGTGGGTTGGCGCCGATGGTCCTTGTGTCCTCGATGCCGACAGCTCCCTGGAGCATCTCGGATCCGACCCACTCTCATAGCCGGAGCATGGGTGTCAGATCCGAAGAAGTGGAATCTTTCCCATCGGCACCGACGTTGCTGGCCCAAGTTCCCTCCCCCGGTGTTCTGTCCACTTCGGGTCCCACTCCGATTCTCGTGTCGGATCCGGGAGACCAGCCTCCTTATTAGATTCCCAGGTGGTCTGCTCTCCTTCGGCATTCAATGTGGTAGAACGGGTCCTCTTCATCAGATTGAGACCCCTGACTGCCCCCTCGGACTCTACCCAGACCCCCTTGGCTCTGTTTACAGTCCCCATTGTCTTACCAGAGGCAGAGCCTGTGCCCAAAGAGCCCCAGACGGTTACCCCAGAGGAACAGATGGCTTACGAGTGCTCCTCAGAGAGCCCCACGGGAGATGTGCCTCGCAAGCATACGTGCAAGAGGAGGCACTTGGACTCCCCCCAAGCCCTCCTCTGATGAGTCTGTGTTTCTGGAGGCTTTCAGCATGGGCCCATCTACATCTTGGGTGTCCCCTCCCATGGATCCTTTAGTGGATTTGATCACCTCTCGGGCATGGAAGGAACCAGATACCGTGGAGCCGATCCCCAAGCACCCCGATAAGGTTCTGAGTCTCCCTACTGACAGGCCTTCCTGGAACAAGGGCTCCCCAGTAGACGCCATGGTGGTAGCAGCAGCCATGAAGGAACTATCTCAGGAAAGTTCCTTGGTCCACCCTCCTGACCAAGAGTCACAGATGATGGACCGGCTAGGGAAGCGGGTGTATGCTTCAGCTACCTTTTCAATAAGGGCACTGAACCACTTGGCCCATGTCACGAGACTCCAATGCGACCTAGTGAAGGAGCTGGAGGAGTCTCCACCCAAGTCCATGTCGCAGGAGGACAAGGCTTCATTCTCTGTGAAAATGGCCACTCTGAGAGCAGTATCAAATACGTCCATGCGACTCCTCTCCCATGCTATGGAAAAAGCTGTTAGGGGAGCTGGATCCGGTGTGTCCATGAGGTGCAATGCCTGTCTCAGGTTGTGCCAATTCACCGAACCCTTTAAGGCATCTTTTGCCAATGCCCCTTATGACGGCTTGACCCTTTCGGTAAGACCATCAAGGAGACACTAGTTCAGAGTAAGAAAGATGGGAAGACACTGCCTGCCATCGGGATCCACTTCTCTACCCCTCAAAGGTATTTTTCCAGGAACCAGAGAGGGCAAAAGAAGATGTGGTTCCAGAAGTTTCAGTATTCCCGGGACACTCAGGGCTCTTCTTCCAATAGAGGCAGAAGGGGACAGAATGGACACTGGCCCAGAGGCTGAGGGGGTCCATGAAACGTGGGGTCTCGAGAACTATTCTCGAACAGATCCGGGCAGCAACCCTGAGGGGTTGCCTGGCTACTTTACTCTGGAGGCAGTCGGGGGATGATTGTCCTTGCACCCAGCGGCATGGGAGTCCATAACAATGGACCGCTGGGTGCTTCAAATCATATCCAGAGGATATTATGTCCCTTTCATGGGTTCCCCCATACCTCTCAAACACCTCCCAGATGTTCCACCCATGCAAAGGGAGGCTGCAGCACAGGAAATTTCCAAGCTGCTAGGAAAACGAATCATCAAAACCATCCCCCCAGATCAGTCTGGATCGGGCTTCTACTCCAGGTTCTTTTTGGTGCCAAAAAAAATGGGGAACTTAAGGCCCATCCTGGACCTCTCTACCCTGAACCTGTCAGTTGCCAAAGAAAAGTTCCGAATGGTCACACTACAGTCCATCATGCCATACCTGCAAGAGAGCGACTGGATGTGCTTGTTAGATCTCCAGGAAGCTTACTATCACATAAAAATGTACAGAAGCTCCAGGAGGTTCCTCCACTTCCAGCTAGGGGCCAATCATTATCAATTTCGAGCCCTACCCTTTGGTCTCACCACAGCCCCCATGGTGTTTACCAAAGTGATGGCAGTTGTAGCAGCTCACCTGAGGCTTCAGGGGATTCAGGTCAATCTGTACCTGGACGATTGTCTCCTCACTGCTCCCACCATGTGTCTACTTTCCCAAACCAGAGATTACTTTCTGACACTTGCCCTGAGTTTGGGTATAACAATCAACACAGTCAAGTCTCTACTAGAGCCTGTACAGGTGATAGATTACATTGGTGCCAGGATAGACACACTACAGTGCAAAGTGTTCCTGACCTTGGAGAGAGTTCAAAACCTCAGGTTGCATGTCTCCCTAATTTACCGTTCTCACCTCCCGACAGTGGAATCAGTGTTGAGGGCCCTAGGCTCAATGGCGGTGACCATAACTCTCCTTCCATGTGCTTGGCTACACATGCGGATTCTTCAATGGACACTAGCGGTTCAGTGGTCCCTGTTGGATTTACCACTAACCTATCCTATCCACCTGAGTCAAGTGTCGGTAGTCCCTCATATGGTGGATGAGCTCTCTGGACATTTTGGAGGGACGATCCTTTGTTCCGACCTCAGTCCAAGCCACAGTGATCATGGATGCCTCCCAACTCAGGTTGGGAGGGCACTGTTCGGGCAGGTCAGTCCATGGCCTGTGGTTCCCCCTTGGAGACCAGCTTGCATATCAATGTCCTAGAGATGAGGGCGGTCCTTCTAGCATTGCAAGCCCTTCATACCTTTCTTCCTCTGGGGATGATTGCCATTCAGTCAGACAACATGTCAGTAGTCTGGTATATCAACAAACAGGGAGGGACCGGATCTTATCCCCTTTGTCACGAGGCCATGGGAGTGTGGGAATGGGTGATCTCCACCGGTCGCTTTCTCATCGCAACGCACATTCTGGGACGGTCCAACATTCTAGCAGACAGGCTAAGTCAGACCATTCTGATGCCTTACAAGTGGTCTCTGAATCTATCAGTAGCGGAACAGATCTTCAGTGTGTGGGGTCAACCTTGCTGCAATCTCTTTGCATCTCCTTCCAAAGCAAAGTGCAGCAGATTTTTCCTTCTGAACACCCCTGCCGGGGGAGTTCCCCAGAGATGCTCTATTTCATGCTTGGCCTCCCAGTCTTCTGTATGCTTACCCACCAGTTCCTCTCATCCCAAGGTTTCTGCAGAAAGCTTGTCAACTGGGGAGCAAGGTGAGCTTCATTGCCCCATTCTGGCCTTGCCAGGTATGGTTTCTCTTCCTTTGATCTCACCTTCTGTCTCCACCTTGGATCCTAGATCCCATTCAGGATCTGATTTCACACCCATCAGGGGTGCTTCATCTGGGTCTGGTCAGCCTGAAGCTCACGGCTTGGCTGCTCTAGTTCCCGTGATTGCTAGGACTCCCGGACTTTCCTCCTCAGTTAAGTCTATTTTAGTAGCTGCTCATAAGTCTTCTACCAAAAAGGTTTATTGCAGCAAATGGAAATGTTTTCTTTCTGGGCCTCTCAGAGGAGTTTAGATCCTTTTACGGCTCCTATTTCTGTCATTCTTGATTTTCTAGCTATTTTCCAACATGGAGCTAGTTCTTCTACTGTCAAAGTTCAGTTGGCTGCCATTAATCATTTTCATGTGGGTGAGAATTCTGCATCCTTGGCATCTTCTAGACTGTGTAAAGCCTTTATTAAAGGAACTTTTTTGCTACGCCTCCCGGTCAAAGATCCTGTCCTCCCCGTGGGACCTTTCTATGTTTCTGGTCGCTTCACCTTTCGAGCCTGCCGCAACTGCAGATCTAAAATTTCTGTCATGGAAACAGCTTTTCTAGTGGTGATTACCTCTGCTAGAAGGGTTGTGGAACTACAGGCTTTGTCCATAAAATTTCCGTACATGATTTTTCATAAAGATAGAGTTTCCCTGTGAACCAACCCATCTTTTCTTCCTAAGGTGACATCACCAGTCAATATCAATCAGACTATAAGTTTGCCTGTGTTCTTTCCCAATTTTACCAACAGGATGGAATACAAACTATACATGCTGGATGTTCATAGACAGTTATGATTCTATTTACACAGGACAAAAAATGTTAGTAAATCTGATCAATTGTTTGCTTCATTCTGTAGACCCTTTTTGGGCAAACCTATTTCCAAGGTCACTATAGCTAGATGGATTTCTTCATGCATCCTGCAGGTCTGTAAGGACAAAGGCATGTCTCCTCCAGGTCAGGTTAAAGCTCAATCCACTAGGTCCATGGCTACGTCTGCAGCTTTCTGGTCTAGGGTGTCTTTGGATGACATTTGCTCTGCAGCTGCTTGGTCCTCATCTCATATGTTTATTTCCCATTACAAACTGAATTTGACATCTAAAAGGAGAGCATCCTTTGGCTCCTCAGTGCTCTGGAATATCCTTCCATGAGGTTCTCCCAGGAGTTTAGTAGCTGGGGACTTTGTCCCACAGGTTAAAGAGCAAATGAAGTAAACTACTTCAGATAAAGAAGTTATGTACTCACCATAATGTTCCATCTGAGTAATAGTACTTCATTTGTCTTCAACCATCCCTCCCTTCTTCCCCCAGACCTTAGCGCATGTTCAGCCTAGGGCTGTAGTATAGGTCACAAGTATGTTATCAGGTCAGGTTCTAAATATAAGTTCTGCAAACTTGATCTGGGGATGGAAGGCAGTGGAGGTGTATTATGGGTAAGGGGAGGAGTCTGGAGCTTGGAGCTGATGCTAGTAATTTTTGCCAGCTTGGATCTGATACGGATCCGTATTCCCACAGGTTGAAGACAAATGAAGTACAACTACTCAGATGGAACGTTATGGTGAGTACATAACGTCTTTTTTATGCAACTATTAAAGAAACCTTATGAAATATTTTTTGTCCTATAATCTCAGGATATTTGCCATTTTTAAGTTTCTTCACAGGACACAACTGCCCAAAGAGGGACTGTCCCTTGCAGAGAGGGGACAGGTGGTAATCCTATTCTCAGACTTAAAGTTACTCATTTGCAAGAGCACCCTCTCACAGCAAGCAGAGTTCTCCAACCAAGGCTGCAGTCTCTGAATCTCATAGCCTGTAGGATAGTGTTAGTTCAAGACTTCTTTCTCCACACAGGTTCTATTCAGCCTTAAAGAGACTAGAGGATCTGCACTACAAAATCCTACATGTAAAATGGAAAAGATTTCTCAAGTGTGGATAAAAAAGTCCCTTTAAACTGAACATCCTAGCATATCTGAAGTGCCATTTTAAAGCAAACAGGTCATTCATCTATTATATTTTACATCTCTGCCATCTTAGGTTGCATTCTAGCAAATCCTCAGTCTCTGGAAATCCTGCTATAAAACCTTGCTTAATGTGATATTTTACCCCTGACTCTGAAAAAAAAACCTAACGACTCCTTGGTGAACTTTCTGTTTAAGAAATTAATACTTTCTCCTTTTAACCTAGTTGTTTCAACCGAAAATAGCCATTCTCTTGGAAAACACTTTTCTTGGTAGCAGAAATATCAGGAAGAATAATTTTCACTTCAGTGTCCATAATGTGTAGGCACATGTGCTTAGTATTCCACAATGACAGTCTGGTCTGTCAGGTAATAACCTTCTTTCTTGCCTGTTGTTTGTCATTTTTTCTAAATCAGTCCCTTCAGAAGCTTGTTGCACACTAAAATGCTGGAAGCAGTTGCACACCTTAGATGTACAGACAACTAAGCCATTATACCTGGAACAGAAAATCTGATCAGCAAGTCTTTCCTTCAAAAAAGGGAAAGGCAGCCTATCTGTTAATGTTTGTTTAAATAGCCAACACTGTAGTGTCTTTGCTATGACAAACACAAACTATTGCAAGTCACCCAGGGCACATTTCCCAAGAGGAGCATCTATGTAACTGCTGCAACATGGATGACATTTCACACATTTACAAAACTCTTCCAGGTAGAAGTTCAGTCTGGAATTTGGTCAGACTGGTGCAGCTTTACAGCAACATGCACTGTTAGGGCTTCTACCCACTTGTTAAGATTTACTATTACAGTGGCTCTTCCAGAGGAATATTATACAATATTATATGTCAATTCATTCATTATTATCATTAACACCCAGGAAGTTTGGAAGATCAGAAACTTTCCATTTTCTTTTTATGGCTGCCTTTTTGTGGGTGTCATCAGAGTACAAACTAGTTTCCTTCCCTATGCATAAACTGATTATATTGCCCCAATCAGGTAAAATAATTGTTTGGACAATCCGGGTATTTAGAAAACTGTATTTAGAAGTCCTGTAGTTTTTGTCTAAATTCTGTCAGAATAGCTTCTTCCTAGAAAAAATGCTTGCAGATACCTTTCTGATTTTCAGAACATATCCAACATGCATCCAATACTTGTAAAAACATACGGTGTAATCTAGATGGGTTGTAAAAATACTCGTAGAGACACTTCCACGGCAAAATTATAAGTTTCCCAGAAATAGTTGCATATTTAATTAAGGAGCCAACCTTGATGCCATTTGGATTCCATGATTTTTTTCTAAAGTTCCCCAGGATGACCACAGTTTCTCTATCACTTCTCCACATTTCTCTCATATTCCCTCATAAGTTCCATTAATAAGCCCCTCCATAGACAGGTATAGCCCCTGCATTTCAATTAATTTAACTATAGCAGGTTGAATTACTTCTTTCAAATCTGGTATCTTAGACTTTCTAACAGTCCAGGGCCTCATTCAATATCCAGTCATCCTCCACTTTCTTAGATTATGTTCTGTTGTTAACAACTACCCCATGTTGTCCAACTTCCTCCAGTCTCACTTGTTTCCAGAATATGACTGCCAATTCTTTTCTTTCTGCAATTTTCACTCCTCTTCATTACTAACATTATATCCAATAGGGCCAGAGCACTTTTGCATTATTTAATTTTTGCTTCATTCATTATATGACCTAGTACTGCCAACAGTTACATCAATGGTAACTTCATTCTATTTCCATCTCTAAGGTGCTGTCAGAAGGAGATGTTTTTGAGATCTCTGTGGTCAGCAATACTTTGAAAACATTTTGAATTCCATCTTGCCTACAAAACTCTATTTTCACTGATTTATAATAGCTGTTCTTATTTCAGGCTCACATTCCCCCATCTCCACAGCTATAACTAATCTGTTGCATTTGATCCTTCACTTCACTCCATCCCAAATTATTTCCATGACTATTTTCATAAACAAATGGGATGTAGCCATTGCAAACTCAAAACAAAAACAAAAGAAGTGGGACCTAGAATAAGATCAAAGCCTGAACTTTGTCCAACTTCAACAGAATTATTTTCCATCTCTTATCCATTTTTATCCTTCTTAAAAACTCTTCATAGGTTTTATTCAGCAAGTCCTTTAAAGACCCCCCCCAAACAAACTTCAAGATATTTGAAAAAGTGTCCCCTCCCATAAATAGTATATTTTCTCCTCAGCAAATTTGGCAGAGTTTAATTTAATAGACTGTGCTTTTCTTTTTCTCAATTTGTTTAGTATTGTGTTATTTACTAAAATATTGAATCATTGTAAAAACTTTCTCTATATTTTATTCAGACTTGGTTAAATAAATCAAAACGTCATCTGCAGGTAAATATGTCTTAATTTCTGTATTATTCACTCTACATCCCCTTAAGTCAGTCTTCATAAGTGGCAACTGTAACAGTGGAAATAAAATTAGGGAGAAGGGCAGCTCTGCCTGATACTTTTGGAGAAGGTGAAAGGTCTATTCAGACCAAAATAAATTCTTACACTGGCTTCTGAACTAGCATAACTTGAGAAAAAAACATTCTTCACATCTTTTTGTAAAGTACATTTTAAAAGGCTGCATCTTAAATAGGATTATTTCAGCCTATCAAATGCTTTGCCTGCATCGAGGTTGAGCAGTTTCCTCATGTTCACATTCTTGGGGATGTTGTATATTGTGTGCTGCTTTACCACTGTTGTCAGTGGTCTGTCAATGTCCAACAAACCCACATTGATCCATATCCACCAGCTTGAGAATATATCTTGCCAAGTACAAATAGTGATGTGAAAACCTAGGAATCATTATTGTGATTTGTTGGTTGGCAGAAGACTGGCAGCTCTGGGTTTTAGTCCTATTCTGAATCAGTATTATAACTACTTGTCAATAGCTGGAACTAATTTGTCTCTAATAATTTCATTAAACAACTTTATCAGCAGACTGATCACCCACTTTCTGCCTTGCTGCCAAAATTCAAGCACACCCTGTCAACCCAATGTCTTCCCTGACATGTGTTTCTTAATAACTTCATGAATGTCATCTAATTCGGTCAGATTTATACTCCTTCCCACTGTGATTGAATTAAACTAAGTAGTCTCAACAGCTGTACAATCATATCTTCATTTTGCCCATTTCACTTCTAAGTTTTATAACTTCAAATAATACCCGATTAAAATTTTATTTATCTCTTATGGAAATGTTATCATGTTCCCTGTGAACTAAAGAAAAATGACTGAATAATTCTCCTTTCTCTTTGCTCCTGTAGATGCACTGCCAATTTCTTTTGATACATAGAGGAATTTTGAAAAAAAATGTCTTTCACACCTTCCATCAAAATTTGTGTCTTTTATTCAATTTCCCCAATATTTCTTTAGTTATCTTGATTTTCCTCATTGCTGTTTGCCTCTAACCACATTAGTTCTTGCCCTTTTTTAACATCAGTCCACAGTTGCCTGAGAGCTCTCAACTTTTACCTTTGAAATTATATACAAAGCAAACAAAACAAATATAATTAGGGAATAATCTGTAAATTATGGGTCCTTTTTAAATAACAGCATTATAGGATCATAGGATGTTACTAGGCTAGTGGCCCAGGGGCCCTTACAAGCCTAGCCAAGAGTTTATCCCCAAAAAGAAACCTCAGTCAGCACCTGTCACCCCTGTCAATGAGGGACATAGGTGGAACCCCTGGGAAAAATTTGTGGTTTTCCCATCCACTCATAATGGTTGTGCTTGAAGAGGGTCAGCAAGGTGCTCTGTTTAATGTGTATGGGAAGTCTATTTCAGAGACGGGGCAGCCTCTGGGAGACAAACCTGTCTGTCCAGCAGGTTTTGTTGATATTGCATATTAGATTCAGGCCTTTTGAGTGGGTAGTGCATGAGGAGTTAGACTTATGGATATGGAGCATCTCTAGTAGGGCAGGGTCTGAGATTGCCTTGTAGGTAAGACACAGATCACCCCTGAGCAATCTGTACAATACCGAGTAGAGTGATAGTGATTTGAGCCTGTGTGCATAGGACAGGTGTTGGATTAACTTATTACTTCTAAAGAACATTTTTAATTTGTGGAGGGATGGCGCAAATGATTCAGAACAAAGTTGGGGTATTCCTAAAAATGGGGACACACTTTCCCACTGCACCTGGCTACATAACCTAACCACTTCCATTAATCTGGTCTTATAATCATCCCATAAAGATGAAAGCTCACTGACAGTAGCCAGACCATGTTCAGTGCCCTTGTATGTCCCTTGAAAGAATTTTGCCCTAAATAATATGGTAGAAGTCTCTAGTGCTTTGGCAACTTATGTGATTGAAAATGAACCAGTTCCACTTCCACCATGGCATAGCCAGAAATCAGAACTGAATGGGTGTGACATGATATGATTAGATATTTATAGTTTAATGTTACATAAAATCCTTTCTAGTTTGGACTGATGCCTATTTTTTTTTGGAATAAAAGTTATGTTTGAACTCACTTTCCCTTTCTCTCATCTTGTCAGTCACCCCTGTTGTTTCACATACTTCCCATTTCTTGGAGTTTTATTCTTTCATACCCCCCGACCATCATCTTGTCACTATGTTCCAGCCTTCCCTCTTGAAAATGTATTAGAGAGACCATTACTTTACTAAACTCCATCTTTCTAAAAACTGGAGGGACAATGTACACCAAAAAAAATTCACTTTACTCCAGCCTTGCATCCTTTAAAATCCACATATTTACCTTGAGGTCTGACAAAGTATCCTGTAATATAAAGAGGAATTGTCTTGCCACAAACATCACTGTACCCTTTTCACTAGTTTCTTGATGAATATAGATACAACCCTCTTATCCTATCTTCCATTTACTGAAGTAGAATGTTCAAGCCTTTTCAAATGCATCTCTAATAGGGCTATAATTTGTGCCTGAGTGTTCAGTGACTACATAATCTTCCCTCAATATCATTAAAAAGAATTATAAGATGGATACTATTTCAGGATCCATATCTGCTTTTCAGGCTACTGTTATCATACATATGTTATGTTTGGGGTCTGCCCTGTAGAAAGAGTTTGAAACTCTATGAGTTACCAAGGATGGACCCGGTGTTATCAGGTACATAATTTACATACTTGCATAATGCTTGAGCTATAAGAATATGTCCAAACAAGGTAATAATAATTCTCACACCTTGGTCAAGAAAGCCTCATGTGTCAAATGCATTTTTCCTTTAGTGAAGCTAACTTCAGATCTGGATATAGAGAGCAGTAAGGTACATTGTTGGAAGGAGAAAGGAGTTTAGCCTGACAAAAGTTGGGATTGTCCTAATGCCTGCAGACCTAGACCTTTGAATTACCAAATAGAAGAAGTTTTGAGTGACCTTTTTAAGAAACTTTTACCCCTGGGACTGCACCTGACTTTTCCAGTACACTATCTAGAATTGATTGCAGCCATATTATAATTGAGCAAATTTGACTAAAGCATTGGGCATTGATTATGTTAATGCATCTGCTGGACCCAGTGGCCTAAATGGCTGTTTTATTAGTCTTTGGCTGTGCCCACTGAATGGCACACAGCAATAGTTATCCCACTCCACAAAGGGGGAGCCACCACGGACCTCGGAAACTACCACCCCATTAGCCTGACAAGCCTGGTCTGCAAGGCTATGGAACGTATCATAATGGAACTTATAAACAATGACATTGGTAATCTCCAAACTCAGGACCCCACCCAGTTTGGGTTTGTAAAAGGCAGATCATGTCTCCTACACCTGATAGACTTCTTTGAAGCAATCACCAAAGCCGTAGATGAGGGTAAGGTGGTTCACACAGCCTATCTAGATCTTGCCTAGGCTTTTGACACCATCCCCCACTCTGGAATTATAGATAAACTCACTAAACTAGGTATAAATCCCTATGTCGCAAGATGGGTTGCCAACTGGCTCACCAACAGAACCCACACTGTGAAAGTAGCAGACTCCAAATCCAACTTCAGACTAGTGACAAGTGGAGTACCACAGGGTTCAGTCCTGGGTCTTCTCTTGTTTGGTATCTACTTCTCTGAAGTACAGGCTAACACAGAAGGTCTTTGGCTAATGAAGTTCGCAGATGACTGCAAACTAGGAGCCATAATCAAAACTCCAAAAGATGTGGACATCCTACAAAAGGGCCTTGCTGAGACAGATGCCTGGTGTCAAAGCCATGGCCTCAAGCTCAATGCCAAAAAGTGCATTGTCATCCCTTTTGGTAAAAACTCTGTACCCATGAACTACCACATAGGCGGCAGTCTACTTAACGCTGAAAGTGTGATAAGAGAAATTGGGACACAGGTGGACAGTAGTCTCTCCTTTGATAATCACATTGCCACAGTAGTCAGGAAATTCTTCTATGTGGCACACCTCATCACAAAAGGTTTTTCATCCAGGAAAAAAGAGGTCATTGTTCCCCTCTACTCGTCACTCATTAGACCCATTATATTGTACAATGCCCCTCTTGGTATGTACCTCACAAGACATCTACAACAACAACTGGAAAGGCCACAGAAATACCTCACAAAGAGGATTGCCGGCCTCAAACAGATGCCCTACACAGACAGTCTCAAAAAACTGCAGCTTTACTCAGTCACATATCGCCTACTCAGAGGCGATCTCTGCCTAACACACAAAGCTATGTCAAACCCAGAGCTTTTGGACATGCTCCACTTAAAGAAATCCCATTCCAATGAGCTACACGCTCTAGGGACCTAAACCTTGTTACCACAATAAACAGAACATGCTGGAGGGATAGATTCCTGTCCCAGAGACTTCCCATACTCTGGAACAAACTACCTATCTATAGCAAACAAAGCTCCTCATTAGCACTCTTCAAGAAAAATCTTGATGACTGGATGGGAGATAGGAAATTCACCCCGGGGATCACTTCTGTGGCTCTGCTCGACAGTGGTACAGGAAAATAATTTTTTTGGGTGGCGAAAGCCAGGGTACCTTTTGGCTAGGCTTATATAGGCCCCAGGTCCAATAGCCTAGTACCTACCTATGAACCTATTACTAAGATATACAAATACATTCTTACTTGTCTTGCATACGTATTGCAAAGAAGTTTATCCTTGGGATTAGTTGCAGCATTTTTGAGGAAGATAGATGTGGACTCTGTTCCACAGTAAGGTAACACAAATAGCTGATATCTTTAGACCTAACAGTCACGTTTTTATTCAAGTTCAGCTTCCATTGTAGAATCTTATTCGACCCATTTTTTTTACTGTGGAGTTCCATTTCTAATCTTTAATAGTTCTTAGTTCCATATGTTTAATCTCTATAAAAATCTGCTTTATTGATGGATTGCCTTTAGTTAGCTTTCTTAGCCACTATCAGCACTAACAATAGCAATGCTTTTACCTCTTTAGTATGTTATTTAACATCAACGTAACAAAAACATCTCTATACGGAGGTTAAATTCTCTTCCAATGTATAAGACAGCATATTATTCAAGATATTGTTTTGTACTGAAGCAACTCCATACATTCCCAAAATATATGCTCCAAAGAAACTCTTTCTGAACCATCACATCTCCAAAATACACCTCTTTTCTGTGGAAATATTTTTTTAAGTCTCGTCAGGCAAAGAATTATTTGTGCAAACATTTCTATGCAAAAATTTAATTTTTTTTTCAGTTTAGTTGCATATCCAGAATTAAGATGTACTTCTATCCAATGATCATTTGTAATATTTTTCATTGTTCACTCTGTGTGGTTTTACCGTTGTACTGAATTGTCTTCTCAGATCTAATATTGCCTTATATGATCTGCTTACAATGTCAGCTTATTCTCAGAATCTTTATCATTCCCTTTCTTGTGGACACTGTTGATGCCAATTTGGATTCCGTGTAGGTGACCACTTGATCTTCATATTCTAACTCTGACAAGGTCATCACTCATTTCATTCATTGCATTCAAAGACATTATATTTGTAGTTGTGATGTGTGAGATACTGGTGTGGGATCATGTCCTTACCGTGATCGTAGGCTGACGTATAGTATTCCCTATCAGTCTATGATTCCTGCACTAGAAGAAGAATACCTTTTTAGGCCTCTCTGTCCTAAAATATACATGGGCACAAACCTGTCAGAAGTTGAAAAGATTGCAATTGCAGTGACACACACACATACACACACACACACACACACACACACACACACACACACACAAGAATTAACTATGTATCAGTACATAGCAATCAACACTGCATATAGAAACGTAAGTGAATGACATACAGAAGGGATGACAAAGTGGCAATGGATGAAGTTATGTATTATACCCGCTGAAACAAGCTACTTGCATACAATATGCAGATGACTCCACACTCATTTGCTCTGCAAAAACCATCCCAGAGCTTCAAACTATTACTCAGAAGGTATTCCACACTGTTGAAGCATGGTTCTTAAAACGCTGCCTACTTCTAAATGCCAAAAAAACAAAACTCCTCCTTTTCAAGCCCACTACCAGATCCCCCCCATTAGACTTCTCTATCTCATCTATTAACAATACCCTCATATCACCCGACTCTTCTACCAAACTGTTAGGTGTGATGATTGACAACAATCTTACCTTTGATTATCACATAAACAATACTATTAAAACTGTAAATAGAAAACTGGGCTCCCTCTACAGAATTAAAACATTCTTATCCCCAACAGCCAAAGCTACTTTGGCACACTCTCATCTCATTTCCACTCTTCTCTATGCCTCACCAATTTACACTAACCTGAAGAAAAATAATCTCTAAACTGACTACCACCTACAATAGTATAGCGAGATTTGTTACTGGTAATCAATTCAGAACTCACCACTGCCTGAACCTACAACAACTTCACTGGCTTGAATTACAAAACATGTTGCTTCTTTCCCAACTTCCCATTATCCAAAGAGCTTTTTATCTGCCTAACAACACTCCTGCATTTTCTAATCTCTTTACCCCTTATTCTAATCTGAACTCACTTCGCTCCTCTAGCAAACTCCTAGTTACTTCTACTAAATCTAATAACCTTGCTGGTGACTCCCTTTTCTCAAACACCATTGGTAAACACTGGAATCAACTTCCCTCTGAACTGACTTCTATTCTATCTCCTGTCCTTTTAAAGCAAAAACTTAGAATTTACCTTAGAAAACACTGGCTATGTCCCTGCCTTAACCCAGACTGAAACCATGTATTCTACTAATCCACTTCTCCTCCATCTCTGTGACTTCTGTTACCTTCTATTTTATTTCTCCACTACATAACACTTACCACTCCACTACCCTTCTCCTCCAGATTGTAATACTCAGATTGCTGAGGGTTCATATAAATAACTAATCTACTTACTTCATTGTCTTTAAATGTCTTTTCTCTCTTTCTTAAAATGTTAGCTAATGCTAAATAAGTTGTGCATTTTTTATTACAAGAATGTTGTGTGCATTTGTTGTGCAACTGTTAATTTTGTGTGCAATTTGTTTTTTTCCTATTATAATTCCATATACTGTATATTTCCCTCCTTACTTTTTTTATGCTGCTCTTTATTGCATCCTATGTAATTGTTTCTATGTCTATGCGGAGCTTTTCTCCCCGGGCCTCTGCTGAAAATGGAAATATATCCAGTTAGACTATCCCGGTTAACAAATGTAAAATAAATAAAATAAAATAAAATAGCTGTGTTAATGAGAACTGTCTAGCCACCATGCATACTTACTGCTACTAGTATGTGACCATACTGCAAAAAGCACTTGTGCCTTGTTGGTGACACTCATAATACCCTTTCTTAGTGCAGTCTCCCTACAACATGCAGCCAACCCATCTATGAGTGAGCAGCCTGTGATTTCCACCTCATTTGCTGACCAGTACAGGTCGCCAATGTACAAGAGTGTGAAATCACTACAAAACTAACAATGGCAAACATCAGGCATAGTGCAATGTATCAAGAAGCTGAGTGCATATGCACCTGGAATTAAAGACAAGTAGGCCATTAATGAATAGGCATGTACATATATCCATAAACACCAAAGGCCAGAATGCAGCAGATATTATATCCACTGACACAGGCACTGAACAATATCAGACATATCTATAGGTTCATAGGTTGGTACTAGGCTATCGTCCCTATGGCCTATACAAGCCTAGCCATAACAATTCCCTGGCTATTTCTTCCCACACTATTTACTTCCCTGGACCCCTGTGAGATTATGCTAGTCAGTACAGTATTCATACATTCATCTATGACCAACAAGGTACACAATACATTAAACATTTCAAACCTGTGTAATAGCAGTAGTACTGGGTGACACCTATCTGAGTGAGACTGTGACAGACATCTGTGAATCCTGCCCACATGCACTGGCCTGTGATTGTGACCAGCATATATATACACACATACACATAACAGTGCCATTGAGAGGCTAACACCCCCACCACCAAATACAAGCTACTTCACATTCATTGTACTCACTGAACAGTAGCAATGACTTCATATTACATCAGTAAAGACACCATCATGAAACCTGGCAAAAATTACACCAATTATGCTTACAAAATAAATGCAACAATCATACAAAAATTAAACCATTGGATCTGTTTGTTGGTACAAGACTATGTAATGTTTGTCCAAAGTATCTATACCAAAATCCAGAAATCACATTCTATAGTTATATCATTCTAAAAGGTACATCTAGGCAGTATTTTCACTGATCCATTATGTCATTGAGTACTGTGGTAAGTTATAAAAATAATATACAAAGTCCTATGCCTTAATTCTTATATTTTTGCTTAGATTCTGAAAACCCAGGGTTGTGCAGATCCGCACTCTTATTTTTTACATCACTTCCATCCTAGCAAGCTATCCTGCAATGCAAATGCAAAACAGTTATAAAAGGGTACTTAATTCTGAAACCTAATATTTCCATTTCTTACCATGTAATAAGTACCACAATCATAAATTAAGAATGTGTAAGAAGTACTTAAGCAGGCAAACGTCCAATACATTTAAGCAGATAATAGTTTCTGAATGGTGTCAGAACAAGAAAAAGCATTATTTTGGATCAAGATTTAATCTAGCCACTCAACTCTCTTACTCTAGGATTACAGTAAGCTTCATGCTCAGAGCCCAGCTAACAGGATGCAGCTAAAGGATACAGATTGATAGATTCATAGATTAGTACTAGGCTGACTGCCTTTGTGGGGCATTTCAAGCCTAGCCAATTACCCCAATGTGAGAATCAAACCCTGCACCTTGTATCTTTAAGGTAAACACCTTAGCCATTATGCCAACCTCCCACCCAAAACAGCACCAATGTAATTGACAGGATATGAACCTGTGCAAGGAAACCCCAATGGATTTCAAGATAAATTATTAATAATTTATGGCACTTGTAATAGTGTCTTATTTGCTTACAGATGACATGGCTAATGAAATACAGATTTAAAATAATCAGTATTGTGTATAAAAGATACACTATAAGTTATTTACAGTTTACAAAAATTAATAAATAAATAAAAATAACCTGAAGAAAAATAATCTCTCTAAACTGACTACCACCTACAATAGTATAGCGAGATTTGTTACTGGTAATCAATTCAGAACTCACCACTGCCTGAACCTACAACAACTTCACTGGCTTGAATTAAAAAACATGTTGCTTCTTTCCCAACTTCCCATTATCCAAAGAGCTTTTATCTACCTAACAACACTCCTGCATTTTCTAATCTCTTTACCCCTTATTCTAATCTGAACTCACTTCGCTCCTCTAGCAAACTCCTAGTTACTTCTACTAAATCTAATAACCTTGCTGGTGACTCCCTTTTCTCAAACACCATTGGTAAACACTGGAATCAACTTCCTCTGAACTGATTTCTATTCTATCTCCTGTCCTTTTAAAGCAAAAACTTAGAATTTACCTTAGAAAACACTGGCTATGTCCCTGCCTTAACCCAGACTGAAACCATGTATTCTACTAATCCACTTCTCCTCCATCTCTGTGACTTCTGTTACCTTCTATTTTATTTCTCCACTACATAACACTTACCACTCCACTACCCTTCTCCTCCAGATTGTAATACTCAGATTGCTGAGGGTTCATATAAATAACTAATCTACTTACTTCATTGTCTTTAAATGTCTTTTCTCTCTTTCTTAAAATGTTAGCTAATGCTAAATAAGTTGTGCATTTTTTATTACAAGAATGTTGTGTGCATTTGTTGTGCAACTGTTAATTTTGTGTGCAATTTGTTTTTTTCCTATTATAATTCCATATACTGTATATTTCCCTCCTTACTTTTTTTATGCTGCTCTTTATTGCATCCTATGTAATTGTTTCTATGTCTATGCGGAGTTTTTCTCCCCGGCCTCTGCTGAAAATGGAAATATATCCAGTTAGACTATCCCGGTTAACAAATGTAAAATAAATAAAATAAAATAAAATAGCTGTGTTAATGAGAACTGTCTAGCCACCATGCATACTTACTGCTACTAGTATGTGACCATACTGCAAAAAGCACTTGTGCCTTGTTGGTGACACTCATAATACCCTTTCTTAGTGCAGTCTCCCTACAACATGCAGCCAACCCATCTATGAGTGAGCAGCCTGTGATTTCCACCTCATTTGCTGACCAGTACAGGTCGCCAATGTACAAGAGTGTGAAATCACTACAAAACTAACAATGGCAAACATCAGGCATAGTGCAATGTATCAAGAAGCTGAGTGCATATGCACCTGGAATTAAAGACAAGTAGGCCATTAATGAATAGGCATGTACATATATCCATAAACACCAAAGGCCAGAATGCAGCAGATATTATATCCACTGACACAGGCACTGAACAATATCAGACATATCTATAGGTTCATAGGTTGGTACTAGGCTATCGTCCCTATGGCCTATACAAGCCTAGCCATAACAATTCCCTGGCTATTTCTTCCCACACTATTTACTTCCCTGGACCCCTGTGAGATTATGCTAGTCAGTACAGTATTCATACATTCATCTATGACCAACAAGGTACACAATACATTAAACATTTCAAACCTGTGTAATAGCAGTAGTACTGGGTGACACCTATCTGAGTGAGACTGTGACAGACATCTGTGAATCCTGCCCACATGCACTGGCCTGTGATTGTGACCAGCATATATATACACACATACACATAACAGTGCCATTGAGAGGCTAACACCCCCACCACCAAATACAAGCTACTTCACATTCATTGTACTCACTGAACAGTAGCAATGACTTCATATTACATCAGTAAAGACACCATCATGAAACCTGGCAAAAATTACACCAATTATGCTTACAAAATAAATGCAACAATCATACAAAAATTAAACCATTGGATCTGTTTGTTGGTACAAGACTATGTAATGTTTGTCCAAAGTATCTATACCAAAATCCAGAAATCACATTCTATAGTTATATCATTCTAAAAGGTACATCTAGGCAGTATTTTCACTGATCCATTATGTCATTGAGTACTGTGGTAAGTTATAAAAATAATATACAAAGTCCTATGCCTTAATTCTTATATTTTTGCTTAGATTCTGAAAACCCAGGGTTGTGCAGATCCGCACTCTTATTTTTTACATCACTTCCATCCTAGCAAGCTATCCTGCAATGCAAATGCAAAACAGTTATAAAAGGGTACTTAATTCTGAAACCTAATATTTCCATTTCTTACCATGTAATAAGTACCACAATCATAAATTAAGAATGTGTAAGAAGTACTTAAGCAGGCAAACGTCCAATACATTTAAGCAGATAATAGTTTCTGAATGGTGTCAGAACAAGAAAAAAAGCATTATTTTGGATCAAGATTTAATCTAGCCACTCAACTCTCTTACTCTAGGATTACAGTAAGCTTCATGCTCAGAGCCCAGCTAACAGGATGCAGCTAAAGGATACAGATTGATAGATTCATAGATTAGTACTAGGCTGACTGCCTTTGTGGGGCATTTCAAGCCTAGCCAATTACCCCAATGTGAGAATCAAACCCTGCACCTTGTATCTTTAAGGTAAACACCTTAGCCATTATGCCAACCTCCCACCCAAAACAGCACCAATGTAATTGACAGGATATGAACCTGTGCAAGGAAACCCCAATGGATTTCAAGATAAATTATTAATAATTTATGGCACTTGTAATAGTGTCTTATTTGCTTACAGATGACATGGCTAATGAAATACAGATTTAAAATAATCAGTATTGTGTATAAAAGATACACTATAAGTTATTTACAGTTTACAAAAATTAATAAATAAATAAATAAAAATAAAGGCAACTTTGATTACAGACAGTAACTTCTGGATTCCTGGCACACTGCTTCAGGAAGTAATAAGCACAGCATAACATAATTTTGATAAAGGATTGTTAAATGGACCAAGTTCTCGCTTTCACCAGGAGATTCTTCAACCATCATCAGCATCATCATGAATTTATTTATTTTATTTACTGACATTTGTTAACCGGGTTGGTCCCGCTAGGCTAGAGGGCCTTTTTCAGTGGAGACCCGAGGAGAAAAGCTCCATTTACAGACAGTTTACAGTAATTAAGAAATTTGAGTAAAAAGAATTACAATACAAACTCATTATACAGCAAGTTAAAGAGAGGAAGTATAATGCATGCACAAAGGAATATACACATATTTTTATAGAGAAACAAAATATATACATAAGAATCTTATCCATCAGCAATGACTGATTGAGTTTAGTAAGTATCCGCATAGTAGGGTACTAGATGAAAGGGGGTGGATTATTAGATGTGCATATGGGGTATGGGGAGCTTAGGTTGTGTCTTGACAAGGGCAAGTTTTGGAGTTAAGTAGATGAAGTTTGAGTACATTTTTAAGGTGTGTTGGGTGGGTGATGGATGATGGAACATGGGTGGGTGATGGAACATATGTCTAGGGCAAGTTTGTTCCAGGCATGGGCAACAGATTATTTATATAGAAGTTTGCCTACTATTTTCTTGGGCTGGTAGGTGTCTAATAGTTGCTGATTAGAGGTAGGGAGGGTTTGCAGTGGAGAATAGATAGAGACAAAAGAAGAGAGAGCTGGACAGGATGAAAGTTTATAAAGAATGAAGTGTAACACTTGAAATTGTGATAGCAGCAGTTGTTGGGGGAGTTCAAGCCATTGGAGTGATGTGCATTGTATGGTGAGTTTGTGATAAATCTAGCTATCTTATGGTAAATTTGTTGAAGTTTGTTCAAAGTTGTGGCTTGAATGTTTGTAAGAACTGGGGCAGCATATAGTAGGGAGGGGAGGAGGAGTGCCTGTGCAATGGAGAGTCTGGCATTAGGGGTTAGAAATGTTTTGTTGTGATACAGTAAACCTAGTTTCTGGTGTGTCTTTTTTATGCATTGGAGTATGTGCAGGTTGAATTTGAGTTCATTATCAATGATGACTCCAAGGAGTTTTGTGTAGGTTTCAGGTTGGATTATTGTATTGTTAGAGGATGTAATAGCAAAGGTGGATTTATGGTGAGTAAGAGAATGGGGGAGAAAGAGTAAGAGTTTAGTCTTCTTAAGGTTAAAGATAAGTAGATTATTAGACAACCACTGTTCAGTGGATAGAAAGGCATGTTGGGTTAGGGTATGGAGTTTAGAGATATTGTTAGAGATGGAGATAAGAACTGAGTTATCAGTATACTGGATGAGGGAGGATTGTTGACAAGATGTATAGATATCATTGGTGAATAAATTAAACAGAAGGGGATCCAAGATGGAACCTTTTGGTACTCTGGTTGGGACAGGAATGAATGGAGAAAAGGATGAAAGCTATTTAACATATTGTTGTCTACAGGATAGGTAACTGGAGAACCAGACAAGAGAGGTAGAAGATAGGTTGAGATTAGCAAGTTTAGATAGCAGTAGGGGGTGGGAGACTTATCAAAAGCTTTGGAAAGGTCTAGAAAGAGACAAGATATGAGGTTATTGTTATCTTGGGCCTCAGCGATAGCATGAGTGAAGGATAGAAAGGCAGTAGTTGTGCTGTGGTTAGGACGGAAACTGTGCTGAGTAGGAATGAGAAGGTTATGCTTGAGGAGGTAGTTCAGAAGCTATGAGTGAATGCATTTTTCAAGAATCTTAGGGGGGGGGGTAGGATGGCAATGGGTTGGTAGTTAGATGGGTCTGTTGAGTTTCATCATTTATGCAGGGGAATAGTGAAGAAAGATTTCCATAGGATAGGAACGGTAGATTCTTGAAATTATCTATTGATTAGAATAGATACAGGATAGGCAATGGATTCATAGTCTCCCTATACTCATCACTCATCAGACCAATGATTGAATACAATGCCCCATTCGGAATGTATCTGACCCGACACTTGCAGCAGCTGGAGAGGCCACAAAAGTTCCTCACCAAAAGGATAAAGGGTCTCAAACATCTGTCCTATGCTGCCCGACTGAAAGAACTCCAGCTCTATTCAGTCGCCACCGCTGCTCAGAGGTGACCTTTGCCTAACATACAAGGCCATGTCAAACCCAGATTTGATGAATATGCTTCACCTCAAAAATCTAGATCCGCCAGAGCCACAAGGGCGGAGACGTAAACCTCGACACGGCTATTAATAGGACGTGCTGGAGGGATAGATTCATCACCCAAAGACTCCCTATGCTGTGGAATAAAATCCCGGTATATGTGAGGCAGAGCACCTCGCTGGCCTTGTTCAAGAGAAATCTTGACCAATGGATGGGAGATCGCAGATATACCCCAGGGATTACCTCAGTGTCACTGCTCAACAGAGGCACAGCAAAATAATGGGTATAGTTCCCCATACTAAAGGGGTGGCTTAAGCCACAAAACTATGGGCTAGGCTTGTAAATGCCCTCGGGCAGATAGCCTAGTATGAACCTATGAACCTATGAACCTATGAGCAGCAAGTTTAAGGAAGGTAGGAGGTAGATTGTCAGTGGAGGGAGAGGAGGGTTTGAGCTTTAGAAGAAGAGATCTGATGTAGGATGTAGGGTGAAAGGAGAACAGATTTTTGTTTGGAGGGTTGGGAGGGGTTGGCAGAGAAGTTGTGCTACAGTTGGATGGTATGAGTGTTTGGATGGTGTCAATAAAGTGTTTATTGAGGAGGGTAGCAGTTTCCTGAGGTGATGTATTAGGGTAAGGGCAGGAGTTTGAGAGACAGCCAGGAGAAATAATTCTGTTAAGGGTAGACCAAAGCTTCTGGGGGTTTGATTTGCTATTGAGCTGAGCAGAGTTATAGTAGGATGTTTTGACATTATTAGTTTGTTTCTTTGTAAGATTCCTTAGATGTCTGTATTTGTGTAGCAGGGGTAGTTCTTTTGTTTTGATCCAGGATTTCCAAGCACTGTGTCTTTTGTTCACAAGGGACCTAGTTTCATTGGAAGGCCAGGGAGCATAATTTGCTTTTATTCTAATATTCCTAGAGGGAGGAAGGGAGTTTAGGGTATTCAGGAAAATGCTATTGAGCATACTGACTGCTTCATTGAGAGAGACTTGTCTAAGGATGGACCAGTCTGTACTGGAAAGAATGGAGTTGAATTGGGATATATTAAAGTTAGAGAGTTTACAACAATCTCTATAAAGGTGGGGTTTGGGAGGTTGGGTGGAGAGTCTTAGGACAGAGGTGGGGAGGTGACCACAAAGGGAGTCTGGTAAGGTAGTGGGGCTGTGGTAGTGGTGGGGGGAGTTGGTGAGAATCCAGTCAATTATGGAGCTGGAGAATGAATTTTTATGGAGGTGGGTGGGGTCAGATATCAGTTGATGAAAACTGTGTAGGTTGCTACTGAGTTGTGGAGAGTCAGTTGTAAGTTTAGACCAGTCTAAGTTGAATCTCCTAAGATGAGGGTTTCATAGTGCATGTTGTGTCAACACCAGGATAGGATATTCTCTAGGATGGAAGCAATAGCAAATTTCTTGTGAGGATTAAGGTGGCAGTTTAGGATGATAAGTTCAGCTGAGGGGAAGTCAGGGATAGGTGTGGTGAAAGGTGAGAGGTTGAGGCTATTGGAGTAGAGGCTGGCTACACCACCCTCTTTTTTGGGAATCTGTCAGAGTGAAAGATATTATACCCAGGTGGGAGTATTTTGTTGTTAGTGATATGTGCCTTGAGCCAAGTTTCAGATAAGGAGAGGATGGGGAGGTGACCACAAAGGGAGTCTGGTAAGGTAGTGGGGCTGTGGTAGTGGTGGGGGGAGTTGGTGAGAATCCAGTCAATTATGGAGCTGGAGAATGAATTTTTATGGAGGTGGGTGGGGTCAGATATCAGTTGATGAAAACTGTGTAGGTTGCTACTGAGTTGTGGAGAGTCAGTTGTAAGTTTAGACCAGTCTAAGTTGAATCTCCTAAGATGAGGGTTTCATAGTGCATGTTGTGTCAACACCAGGATAGGATATTCTCTAGGATGGAAGCAATAGCAAATTTCTTGTGAGGATTAAGGTGGCAGTTTAGGATGATAAGTTCAGCTGAGGGGAAGTCAGGGATAGGTGTGGTGAAAGGTGAGAGGTTGAGGCTATTGGAGTAGAGGCTGGCTACACCACCCTCTTTTTTGGGAATCTGTCAGAGTGAAAGATATTATACCCAGGTGGGAGTATTTTGTTGTTAGTGATATGTGCCTTGAGCCAAGTTTCAGATAAGGAGAGGATGTGTGGGGTGGTATGGACTATCCAGGTGTGTAGCTCAGTGATTTTGTTAGTTAGACTTTGAATATATTTAGTGAGTATATAGACAGGTGCTTGGATAACAATGAGTTTTGTGTAGGAGGCTGGGGATGGTGAAAAGTGTGTGGAGAGGGGGAGGTGGATGTAGGCTTGAGGGGTATGTGACTGTGAGAAGTGGGAGAGGGGCCTGAGTTGGGGTGGATGTCCCCAGAGCTGAGTACGTTTTTTGTGAGAAGAGAGAGTGTAGCAGTAGGTAAATGCAGTTTGTGAAGCTTTGGTTTAGATTTGCAGGTAAGTGGGAGAATTTGTAGTCTAGACAGTTTATGAAGATGTAGTGGAGAGGTTGAACAGAGTTGGGGAGATAATGGAGGAAGTTGTTGGATGAGTTACATAGGTGCAGGAGGTAGGCAAGTATATGGATGGGTAGGAAAGGTGAGTGTGACAAGAGGTTAGAGCGGAGAGAAGTAGGAAGAGTGTAGTGGAAATGAGAAAGTGTTGCACACTAGGATGTGAGTAGAGAGGTTGTAGGGTGGTTATAATAGTTAAGGATAGGAAGTGATTAAGTGTGACAGATGTTGGGTTGGGAGTGGTTATTGGCAGGAAGTAGATAGTGAGTGGATGTTGAGAGAGGAAGGGGAGGGAGTGGTTGGTATAAAGGAATTTGTAATGGGGTGTGTGGGAATGGGGGTAGGGTAGGGGAGCAAAGTGAGCCCAAATGGAGTGAGGGGAAGCAGAGCGGGGCTGCACTCAGGAGAACTGAGCAGCAAATGCTGCAAAAAACAATCTACCAAACCAAATGTCAGTTATGTCCTTTCAGGATAATTTGCTAACCTGAAGCTGGCTAAATGTGGCAGTTTAGAGTTACCTTCTTTTGCCTCTGTTTAATAAGTAGCCAATTGTGGGGTGTCTACTGGGTTGTCTGCTTTGCCTAGAGATTTAGCAGTGGTTAAATAAAAATAGGAATTGTAGCAAGGGAATGAGTTTACAACTGTTGGGGTGGGAGAAGCAGGTGCTGTCCCTAGCTGTGGGTAGAGCCAAATATTTAAAGTTTAGAACTTATACTTTTTGCAGTAGCAGGCTGAGAAGGAAATGAAGCCAATCATCTACAATAATTCTTAATCTTTTAAAGTCCTTGAGTCCTTGTGGCTGGTTTCCTCAATGTAGTTGTGGTCAGTGGCCAAGGATACAACAAATGGAGGGGCTGGAGGGTAGTATCTCTACCTTTTTCCCGTGTTTTACATTGTGCTCGATGCTGCATCAACTTTTTCCACTCCTCTTGATTCAGTGCCATTCTCCTCCCTTCCTTGATGTCTGTTACATGTCTTCTCTCATGAAATCCATCCATTCCATCAATATTTTGGCTGGATAACCTCATTTACTCTCACCTCCTACTCATAAACATTATCAATCACCTTTTTCCTCATTTTCTACATGAGGCTGGGGTGTTGTGTCAACTATTGCCATCTCTCTTGATTCAATGCCACTGTCCAACCTTCTTAAACAGTCATGCCTGATTGTCCTAGATCTTCCCTCTAACAAATTCATCCCATATCTTTGCTGGATGGCACTCACTTCCTCTTTCCTTCTTTCTGTATGTCTGTCTGTCCAACATCTTCCTCTTCAAATTTTCTGCTTTCCTGCACATAATCCCAAACCACTGTAATCTGTTCTGTTCTTTTTGGCCTTCTCTGCAATTAGAGATGGTTGGGCTTCTGCTCTGATGTCCTCACTTCTTCATCTGCCTTAGTGTGCATCCTACCTCCCATCTCAGGTGCTTCATCTCCATCATCCCTAGCTTGATCAATTGCTCTGCCTGCACTGTCTAGGTTTCTGTTCCATACAGTTAGTACTGGTTGCAGCGCTGTTTTGTACACCTTACTTTTCATCTTCTTTAGAATTCTTCAGTCACACACTACCTTTGACACTCTGCGCCAGTTGGCTGCAGTCCCTCTGATTCTTGCTTTGACCTCTTCATTCACACATCCTTTCTTCTCAATCATCCCTCCTTGATACTTGAAGCTGTTAACCTGATTCACTGTTTCTCTTTTATATCAGTTATCAGCTTCTTCTGATTTCCCCCATATGCTGACATTACAGCTGCCTTATCTTCACTCAGATTTATCCTGTGTGCCTTCAATTTTCCATTCCATTCCCCTATCATTTGCTGAAGTACTTGATCAGAATCTGCTGTAATGCCACATTATCTGCATACAGCAACTTTGTTGAACCATCCCATCCAGCCTATTTGCTAATGTTGTCCATCACCATTATGAACAGTAGTGGGCTCACAGCTGAAAGCTGGTGCACACCCACTCCCACTGGGAAACCCTCTATGAGTCCAAACACCATTCAAACTTGAGACATTGGGTCCTTCTACATAGCCTGCACTAATTCTGCCAACATTTCTGGGACTTTGAACCATTGCAGGACTGTACAAATCAACTTTCTTTATACCTTGTCATATGCTTTCTCCAAGTCTAGAAATTCCCAGTTGGACTTTTTCCTCATCTCTAGCTTCTTCTCAGGTATCTGTCTCACTAGAAACAGTAAGTCAGTTGTACTGCATCCTGATCTGAATCTAAACTACTCATCTTCCATTTTACCCTCTACTACTCTACGTATTAATTTATCTTTTCCCTTCTCTAGAACTTTCATGCAGTGTGACAGGAGTCTTACCTTCTTCCTGTCTCTCTCAAATCTTATTCACCAAATTCTCTTCTGCTTTCTTTCTTTAATTTATTCATTTCCTAATTCATCCATTTCCTGAGTCTTCAAGTCTTTGAGATTTTTATTCTCAGCTACATATAACACAGCAAGTTACGCATTCAGTTCAGTAATTGTCATTTGACCTTAACTATGTATTTTTACCTAATTCACAACATAACAGACCATTATGAGGGGAGGGGAAATAATACAAATGGTCAGTGGGTAAAAAAAGAGAACACAAACACATACCTGCTGTGCTGCTCTCCGCCTTCTTCCTTCTCTGATGTTCTGACAGATCTCCCTAGTGCTGTAGTCCTGCTACAGTCTTGCAATGTAGCTTCTGTAGCACCTGGCAAAAGTTCTGCTTTGATCTCAGACCTTCTGGAAAAAATATTTTTCCTGATGTATTTCTCAAGACTAAAGAACAAATGCAGCAGGAAACTACTTATAAGAGGAGCATGCAGACCTGATGGGGAAACTAGAATTCCTTTCATGTGCAAACCCTGGTTGATCATATTTGCAATGGGATTAGACTGTAGAGGTGTGACTAGACATTAAGGATCAGATGTATTTCTATTATTTCAAAGAACTGGGGTCAGGGTAGGACTAGCAGCTGGCACCATTTTAGTGAGCTGTGCTAGAAGAAGCAAATGTATCTTTCAAACAAGCTATTTGCAATGGTAACTGTCAGTTGCTACAGCAATCAGAGTCCAAATGAAATGTATTTAAGTTACTATCAGATTTCATTTATATGTAATTAAAACAATAAGTGAGAAGGCCATTGAAAAAACGAATCAGTAAAAACAAAATGAAAACACCAGCAAAGCTAGAACTTCCACTGAATGACCTCCAAAACTTCTTGTATCAGAGGAACATGGGATATATACAAAAGACCTTTATGAACATCAGGTGTTTCAGCTAATTAGCGATTCTGAATGCCCATGACTTGTTTCGTTATTTTAATGGACAACTTCAGGCCAATAAAGCCAAACCCCACTAGCTGTGAATATGCATATTTCAGCATTGTTATGACTTCGTCAGCACAGCACAAGCAGATACAAGAGATATGGGAGGTCACTCAGTTGAAGTTCTAGCTTTGCTGGAGTTTTCATTTTGTTTTTACTGACTGGTTTTTCAGTGACCCTCTCACGTATTGTTTTAATTTGTTGTTTGGGATATTTTTGCAGTCACCTTAATGATAATGGACATTAGTTGGGTATAACAGCCCTGTGTTTCTTATGCTTAGTCAAACACTCTGCTTGTGCTGTGCTGATGAGGTCATAACAAGGCCGAAATATGCATATCCACAGCTAGTGTGGTTTGGCTTTATTGGCCAGAAGTTGTCCATTAAAATAAAGAAACAAGTCATGGGCATTCAGAATCGCCAAATAGCTGAAACACTTGATGTTCATAAGGGTCATTTGCATATATCCCATGTGCCTCTGATACAAGAGATTTGGGAGGTCATTCAGTGGAAGTTCTAGCTTTGCTGGAGTTTTCATTTTATTTTTACTTATTTATATGTAATTAAAAAATGAGTAAAATAGAATCTGGACCGGAAAAAAGCTGTGAAACAGTCATTAGTATTGGGTGTATTACCCACTGATTCTTCATATAGGTTGGGACAGGGCTGGTTCTGAGTAATATTACTTGACTGATATTTCGGCAGTAGTCAGAAGATTGATGTCTGGTGAAACTGCTGCTGCCATTTTACTACATAACAAAGGAGTAACTACTGTTAGAGCATGTAAGGGCTACCAGCCCCTTAACACCTATTAGTTGCTAAAGTAAATTAATTAGAGACAAAATATGTAGACAGAGAAATTCAACTTGCATGGGATTTTGGGGGGTTGCAGCCCTCTTTGCATGTCATCAACACCAGCAATGTGTTGTTTTTCTTCACTAATTACTTGTATGGAAGGAATTGCTTATGTTACAGCATGTGAGTGGGCTGCTGCCCCCTTAACTCCATGCTAGTCAGTAAAGTAAATAATTACCGACAGAAATAATATTTAAATGGAGAACTGCAGCTTGCAGGAGGTTGAAAGGGTGGCAACCCCACTTACATTCCATTAGCAGCAGCAGTATGTTCTTATAAGGCAGTGGTGACCTTGGGTAAGTTTATAGATGTCAGTATACAATATGAGGGCTGTACATTTGTTTAAGAGTTTTTGACTGAAGTGGGCATATGCATTAGTAGTCCTGCTAATCCTGGAGGGTTGAACATCTAAAAATAACTCAGCCATTTTTTTTCACATTTATTTCCAATATAGCCTCTCACTTTTAAAGTGATGTAGATATGTACCAAATACTAAGGCACTCATATACCACAGTGTTAGGTACATGTCTGTAGCAATTCTGCCAAAATACACATTTTAAAATACAGATGAGCATACTTATTCTGATGCAGGCTACACACACACACACGCTCACACAGACACAGACACACACACACCTCTACTCTGAGTCTGAATCAGAAAACTGAGGAGAAAACTGTGTATCTGTTCATTCATATTTCTGTCCAGATTCAAAATCTTGAATTGCTTCAGAAAACCAGGTACCCCTCTTTCTTTTACTAGAAACCACCTTATAAGAAGGATCAATAGCCCAAATGAAAAACTGAGCCAGACCTAGTAAACTACTCTTGTTGTGTCTTTTGGCTTTTCCCAGTTAGGGGTCGCCACAGCGGAACTCCGGTCCGCTAATGATTGGTAGTTGATTTTTATGTGCTGAGTTACAAGTCCTGATGCACAACCTTCAACAAAGGTATGCTCATTCATGCATGTCTCCACGCAGAAGACGCTTTAGCTGAAAATCAAACCGGACAGCGTCTTACTGTGATGCGACAACGCTACTGCAGCACCACCACCATGGCTTACCCAGTAAACTACTCTTATGTAAGTAAATTTGAAGAGAAGGAGAAGATACATATTTAGTTTTATATTTCTTTTTGACCGGAAAAATGGGGCCAGCAGTGTTATGAATGGCAACAGCAGCAGCTTTCCCAGGGATGGGCACAACATTCTGACCAAACAGGGAAGCTTTCCCTGTTCCCTCTCCCAGGCTTAACAAGAGTGGATCTCACTTGTCCAGTGAGGGAACCCCAACAGTGGTAGAGGATGTGGCTAACACCTGGTCCATAGTGGGTGCAGGTGCTACATCAGAAGGATCTGAGGTAAAAGGTGAGTGGTCTGGGGAACCAGTTTTGGCCACAGCAGAATCATCCTCAGCAGAGGCAAATTGCTAGCCTACTTTTGTGGCAAAGGCTGTTTGCTTATTTTTTTCTTTTTGTGGCTGGAAGGACCGATCATGGAACTTGTAGATTGTTTTATGGTCAACATGAAAATGGTATCTCTTTCTTGGGGAAAACAAGCAGGACAATCTGGTAAAAATTTAACTTCTTAAAAAGTCACTTTTTTAAATAAAAATACAGTAAGAAGCAATTTAAAACACTTTGCCTGCCATGCAAAGTGAAATAAACACACATTCTCTACAAAAATGTTTTTCAGCTCCTTTAAACAACTTTTAAATTGCCAGGAGAAAAGTACGTTCCCATTGAAAAGTACAGTTAAGTCTTGTGACAGTCAGTTCAAATATAAATGCCTAGCTTTCCTAAGCAGGAAATTACAATAAACCAGTATATTTTCAATCTGAAAAGTTTTTCCCCAAATGGTCACAACAAACTAGGCACTGAGGACCTTTTGGATTTTCCCCAAAGGGAATATATCTGCCCATAAAAGGAACAGCACAAGTCGATCCTCGAAAGCCTGCAGAGAAGCGTGCTCTTCCAAGGCAGGCAAATTCTGAAGGGCTTGGTGCCACAAAACTGTCTTTTTAGTTAGCTCATCTAGAGCTGAATAATGGCTTGGGTGCAAGGAAGGTGCCCTAAGGCTTTGGAAGCTAATTATAAGTTATGTACTCACCAAGACTTGTCAGCTGTGTTGTCCATTTTCATTCTTCCTCATCAATGGGTTCGGCTCTGATCCTCAGATCCATCTCAGATGCATACACAAGACTTTGGATCCAGCTCTCAAGCTCTTCCCTTTACCCATACTGCTCTATTCTATCCCCAATACCTCAGATCGAGTTTGCTGCCTAAGCTCCCAGTTTATAAAAGAGATAGATGTAGACATAAGAAAAGTCAGGGCTCAAACCTGGAACTGAATGGTTGCAATACTGTCTAACAGATACTTCTAGGAGTGAAAAGGATGGAGGATGGATGGGAGGGAAGATGAAGAAGAATGAAAATGGACAACACAGATTCCAACTTATGGTAAGTACATAACTTATAAATATGATGTTGTCCTTTTCATTCTTCCTCACCAACGGGACAGAGGCCCCAGTTATGTAGCCCATGGGAGGCCCTCTTGGAAGGACATGCCAGAGCACTGTCGAACCAAAAGAAGCTCTGCTTCTGGAGACAATGTGTAATTTGCAATGTGCTACAAAAATACAAGTCTTTGACCAAGTGGCTGCAATACAAATATCATCAATGGAAGTCCTTGACGGAAAGTCAGACGAAGTAGCCATAGACCAAATGGAGTGTGCTCGATGGGGTCATGGCAAATCTAGTTCTTTTTGAGAATAAACCAATGAAATACAATCAATAATCCATTTGGCTAGTGTAATTTTAGATACTGCCTAACCCAAGCAGTTAGGGGAAAAGGATACAAACACCTGGTGATTGGTAAGTGTATGGATTGGTTAATGTTCTTTCTATCACCACTTTAGGAAGAAAGGAAGGGTTGTTCTGTAGAGACACCCTGCCCTTATCAAAAATAATGTAAGGAGGCTTTGTTGATAGGGCCTGGAGCTCAGAAATTCTTTTTTGTTAAAGTGATAGCTACTAAGAAGATCATTTTCCAAGAAAGAAACTTCATATCACATTTATCTGCCAATTCAAAAAGTTTCTGAGTTAATCCCTGAAGGACCAAAGTAAGGCCCCAAGGAGAAGGGTCCTTTATTAGGGGACTGAGGAGAAAGATGCCCTTCATGAAGGCTCTACACAATCTAGACAAAGCCAGAGAATAGGATTTGTTTCTAGAATAGAAATTAGAAATCGTTGCCAACTAAAGCTTAATTGTAGAAAAACTAGCTGTTCTTTAAAAAGAATTGTTAGAAAGAGAAAAATGGCCAAAGCTGGTGCTGACAAATGGTCAATATTTTGGTTGGAGGCCCAAACAGAAAATCTTTTCCATTTGTTTCTGTAAACTTTCTTGGTAGAAACCTTCTGGGTGGCCAAGATAATCTCATGGACTGAGGAAGAGAGCCTGGACTGTTTAACTGCTACTGGAAGTGGAGAAACCATGGGGTTAACTTGAGGGCATGGAGACTGGGGTATCGAATTCTTGATGGATGATATAGGAGATCCTGAGTGGGTTCTAGTATCCATGGAGGATATCTCAAGTGAGACTGTAGGAAGGAGAACCATACCTGTCGAGGCCAGATGGGACCAATGAGGATGACTGAGCTCTTCAGCCTGCTTGTTTTCTGTAAGAACTTTCAAATCAGAGGGAGTGGAGGGTAGGTATACAGTAGACCCGGAGGCCAATCGTGAATCAGAGAGTCTGTTGGTGACTCCCCCGGAAGGAGGATCAGAGCGAAGTACTTGCTGCATTTGTTGTTGAAGGGTGAGGCAAACTGTTTGCAGCAAGGCTGGCCCCAGAGTCTGAAGATCATATTCGCTACCAATTGCTTGAGGGACAACTCATGAGGCATCAGAATGGATCTGCTGAGCCTGCCTGCTAGTGCATTACAAAGAGAAAGTGGTCTGAAGCAATCACCCACTCCCAAACCCTCTTGGCCTCTTTGCATAGTGGGTAAGACCAGGTTCCTCCTTGTTTGTTGATGTACCAGACTACTGACATGTTGTCTGTTTGGATTGCAATTGTCCCCAAAGGGAGAACATCTTGAAATGCTTGCAATGCTAGGAAGACTGCCCTTATCTCTAGAATGTTGATATGCAATTTGGTCTTATGAGGGGACCACATGCCTTGGAACATCTTTCCCAAGAAATGCTCCACCACCCCAGTTGGGAAGTGTCTGTGGTCACTGTGGCAACTGTGGTCATAAGAATGAACGGTCTGCCTAGAAAAAGATCATCAGATTAAATCCAGCAACAAATATGTCATTTGCAGATTGGAGTGAGTCTTAGTAAAAGATAGGGGCTGATAAAGAATGGACCATTGTACCACCAAGGCCCATTGAAGAATTTGCATAATGAATCATGCTAGAGAGACCAGAAGTATGGCAGCTGACATCAACCTCAGAGTTTGTAGTGCTAATCTTGTGGGAGGAGACGGGTGAGACAAAATAGATTGAGCCTGATGTCTCAAAGATGTGTTGGGAAGGAGTGGTAAGGATGCCACCTGAGCTGTAGTATTCAAAAGAGCCCCTATGAAATCCAGGGTCTGTACTGGGACTAGATTTGACTTGGCATGGTTTACTGAGATACCTAAAGTGTTGTAAACCTGGAGCAAGTAGTGTCTGGTTTGTAAAAGTTGATGTTTGGATGGGGCAGTGAAGAGACAGTCGTTGAGATATGGAAACACCTGGAATCCCTTGAGTCTCATGTGAGCTGCCATATCTGCCATGCATTTAGTAAATACCCTTTGGGTTGTGGTGAGCCCAAAGGGCAGTGCTCTGAATTGGTAATAATTGGCTTATATCTCCTAGATCACCTGTCTATTTGTATATGATAGTATGCATCCTGAAGAGCTATAGAGCACATCCAATCATCCTTGCGCAGAACAGGCAGGATGGACTGAACCGTAACCATGCAGAACTTCATCTTTTTTACATACTGGCTCAACTTGCTTAGATCCAAAATGGGTCTTGGGTCCCCTGTTTCCTTTGGCACTAAAAGGAAGCGTGAGTAAGTTCTGAATTCCGTCTGGTTGGGTGGGACCTACTAGATGAGTTTTTCTGTAGCAGCTTTTGTATTTCTTGTGCTGCATCTTTCCTCTGACTGGGTGGAACATTGGGAAGTTTCCTCTTTCAGATATGAGGAGGAAGGAAAAATGGTACGTAGTAACCTCTGGATATGATTCTTAGCACCCATGAATTTTTTTGTAATATCTGTTCTAGGCATCTAGGTGCAAAGAGAAATGACCTCTGACTGCCTCCAGAGATGGACAGTCAGGCAATGCTTCAAGAGCACTAATAGGGCCTATCAGAAAAAAAAATTCTGAAGTCCTGGTTCTGTGGGCCCCCTCTGCCTCTACGGTGACATCTTCCATTAAAATTTCCTCCTCTGCCTCTGGAGGAATTATCCCTGTGTGAATCATGGAAAGGTCCCTGAGATTTTCGGAACCACATGTTCTTTCCACCTCATTGTTTAGAGAATACCCATTGAGGAGTAGAAAACTTGATTCTGATGGCATTCAGAGTTTTAACTCTTGTTCACTGTGGGTAAGTGTGTCTTTAACTGATGGCCCAAACAAAGAAGTGCCATCAAAGGGGGCACTGACAAAGTGACATCTTGAAGGGATCCACAAAACTGCATAGCCACATCCATGCATGTCTCCTTATGGCTATGTCTGAACCAGCTGCTCATGAGGTACCTTTCACTGTATGGGAGATCAGCCTCATCGATGCATTAGAAATGGACAGTAGAGTGGCCAGTTGAGAGGAAGTTTTGAAATCCTCTACAGACCTGGACTCTAAGAGAGTGTTTGATAATTCCTTAGTCAAACCTCTCTGTAGCCAAGTGAAGTGTGCCAAGTAGTTTAAAGACCTCAGCACGAACGTAGCTGAGACAAACACTCACTTTCCAAATCTGTCCATTGCTGTGGATTCCCTGTTCAATGGATGGACAGAAGAGCTCTGCTCAGCTAGCTCCTTCTTGGTGGCTGCCGCTGCCACCACCATAGCATCAACCAGGACTCCCTTGCTGTAGTGGAGTCTATCAGCAGGAGGGACCAGATATTTGTCTGGGTACTTGAGAATAGGCTCAACAGTGTCCAGTTCCTTCCAAGCCAAGTGTGAAACCAAGCCAATCAGTTCATCCACCTTGGGTCACCCAAGACGTAGATGGTCCAGAACCTAAAGCTTCCAGAAACACTGATTCTTCAGGAGAAAGAGATTGGGAAGACCAGCCACCCTTCTGTTTCAGGATCTCACGGATATCTCCAAAGGAGATGTCATCATTTGGTGAACTGGGGGATCCTTCTTCAGATAGAAAAGAAAACCTATAATTTTTAGGAAAATAAAGTATAACTGTAAAAATTATAAGCAAACAGGTGCTTACTATGCTCGAGAGTGGAAACTACATCTTACCATTATGGCAGCAATTGAGATTTGAGGTGTTGGGAATAGAACAGAGTATTATGGGTAGAAGGAGAAGCTCAAGAGCTGGATCCGAAGTGTATGCGGCCGAATCATATCTGAGGATCGGATCTGAAGCCATTGGTGAGAAAGAATGAAAAGTACAACATCTGATCTGGCTGTTATATCCTTGGCCGGATATAACCCATATAGCTAAGGCTATTGCAAGAGTGATCAGTATGATGACTATGCAAAGTTAACTGGAGGAGGTGCATTTAGGGACAGAGTGAAAAATGTTGAAGGAAAGCTTATAAATAACTATGAGAACTGGGATGCAGTGGAGAAATATTTGGGATATTGCATGAGAGAAAACAGGAGAATGTTAAAGCTGATTGTCAAATTAAGACCTTGGATAAGGAGGGAATGGAAATGCTAAATACCTACAGCTTTAAAGAAAATGAACAATGAATGGGGCTCATGGAGAAACTGGAATTTCATATAAATTTTCTATTGAGTTAAAATGATGGCAGTTAGATGTATTATGTAAAGCAGCGGATCTCAAACTCAAATGATTCGGTGTATAAGCTAGTTTTACTATTGTAACTATAACCCACTTAAACTGCATTAAACATTGCTGGGCTGGACCATCACAGAAAACAAACTACTGACAATTTTAAATAGCACAATGTACAAATCTCTTGGGTAGTCCCCCATGCTAAATAAACATGTAGCAGACATAAAAGTGTTTTTTATTCTTTTGAACTGCATTTTGTCCCTGTTTAGCATAAGAACTACTTAACTGCATCTGGCTAGGGATGCAGATCCAACCCACATATTCTCTCTCTCTTCCTTTTTTGTACTATAATAATAGTTTTGGTTTAGATATCCTACATTCTTTTTGCACCCAGTTTTACAGGATGTTACCAACTGACTTATCTTGACAATGATCTGATCAAGCGAGACATAGATATGCATAAGTACACAAAACCTCCAAGAAATCTTCCAAGAAACAACAGTTTTAAGTAGCGTAAATCATGATATGAGGAACAAATAAAAAATGATGGGGTTTGTGGTAGTATAATTATATTCATCTCTCCAGGATGAAAAGGTCTGTTGTACTATAATCGTGCTCACTTCAAAGAAAGGTGATAAATCAGATATAAAAATTGGGGGCCTCTTGTTCTTTTAAATGTCAGTTGCATGTTTTCCATAAAATGATTCAGTTAAATTAATCATGATTATGGATATGATAATGGTGCCGGAGAAAAAAAATATAAAGTTTTGTTAATGTAAACTGAATCAGTTCAGGAGACAGACAGACTTGCTGACAGTAGATAAAGTTGTAATTTCAACAAAGAACATGGCAATGTTACTTGTGGAAAGAGATTTCATAATTTCTCTGTATTTTTTAAGTCTAGGTGAGATATCTGTGATGTTTATACACAGTACTTATTAGAGATGTTCAGTGGGGCCCAAGGGATGTGGAGTCTGACAGAGATATCCACTGAGCTGAAATAATTCAGTTTTATAATTAGCATAATAGTTGCTCAAGTGAAATTTCTTATGCTGGGTTGGGAGTAGGTCTAAGGAAAAGGGATTAAAAATCCACTGAGTGTTATACAAATGACATAATTTTATTGGTATAGGAATCAGATTTGTGCCATGCACTATGAAAGTATTAGCGTATTCAAAGACCCAAACTGAGTTGTGCACTGTACAGTTTGTATGTACCTGTGCATGGAGTATAATTCAGAGATATTTGTGGGGTAGCTCTCTGAAGGCACACTGAGATACTTAAGGCACAGCTATCATGGACATGTTTTGTGCAGAGTGTGTGCTATGTGAAATGTGCTATATTTTGTTATAGTGGCAGCAGAACTCTTCTGTGTTTCAGACTGGCAGGGACAGAACACTGACAACACCTGTGATAAACATCAGAAATGCAAATTTCAAGCCAGTTGGCTAAGAGAATTTTTTTGTTTTTACAGTACTGTTCATATGTGTGCATGCCCCATCTCACTGCATGTTTTAAGTCCAGGCAAATTCACAGTATAACAGGTACAACTAGGTACTTGGTCTTTTACTTGCCTGAACACAAACATGCATTTTACTAATTTATTTAACTAAGTGAGCCCGTTGGACACAACTGCCCTTTTTGCAAATTAAAACAGGGGAAGTCCGACACTGGAGTACATGATAAAACTCACCAACAACTTGGATCCTTAATCCTCTGAGCTAAACTGCCAGACATGTAGCCACAACAGCTGTCAACAGTGGACATACCACCATGCATTGTGATAGTGTGACAGTATTGCACATAGGGATGTCGGAGCCTCATGGAGTTTCCCTACTCTGGTATCATGGCTGGGTGCCACTTATAAAGATTTCAACCTTTTGTGCCAGGATAACAAAACAGGGAGTCATTTGCCTATACTACTACTACTACTACTACTGTTGGCATTTCTATTGACAGGATCATTTTACCACAAACATGTGTGGCTTAAATTGTGTTGTTTTGTCCTGCAATCCTGCCGAGCAGGGACTGTAGCTAATACTGGCATCACACCACTTATACTTGTTTACATATGACTATTCAGTTTTCACTATGGGAATGCTAATGCTGTTACTTAGCAATGTTCTGCTGCAATCATCATCAGTGTCCTATGAACATCGGAAATGTCTAGTTTTGTACTGGCACCCCACAGTAGGACTGTCATACACATTTTGATGTCTTACAACAGTATCGTCCACAATTCGTTTATTTGCAAACTGTGGAGGATAGTGTAATGCCTTGCTTGCACAACTACTTTAACTGGACTCATTCAAGTATGCAGCAATATAAGATGATATACCTTTGAGTCTTGCCATGTTTAGGATTTCTCTAGGACTCTGATGTGTGATTTTGTACCATCTACCAGTCCTACATAATTGTACACCACATTTTCCATAATTCATGAAACATTATTAAAGTTAGATCTTACACTAAACAAGAATAAATATGAAAGTATGAAGAGAAACAAGGTGGCAGGGGCTTATTTTATTAAGAATCATATTAAGGGACTAGAAGTTTGGTTTGAAGACAGGGAAATGGTGGGACAAGAACAGAAAAGAGTAAGACAGAATTAACAGTATAGTCACTGGGGAAAGCATTTAATATGCCCATTAGAAAATGTATGTACTTGATTTAAATGGTTTTGTTATGGGCATGCATTCATTCCTGGGGGGACTATTTGTTATTTGAATAATAGGCAGAAGATCTATTTCATTATCGGGGTATATTGTAGACAGGAGAGAGAAACTGGGATGATTAATTCTATATTTTGTATATCCTTACATACTTCAGGTTTTCAAGCATACAGAATAGAGTGAAAGATTACTGGTGAATTACTGAAAATAATCTATGAAAAATTATGGTGGTGTTAGATAAAACAAAAAAAATGTGAAAAACATGGACATATGATAATAGAGGAAAGCCATTTTGTAGAAAAGGGTGTGGGTAAAATTGTTTATGATGGGAGATATTTATTGCCAGAGTGGAAACATTAGCAGGAGAAAGGGATGTTATAAACAGCTCAAAGAAAAAATGAGTATAAGTCTAGAAAAAGTAGGCTCTTGATTTGGTTAATAATTCATGGTAAAGGCTTGTAAAATCAAAATTAAAAAATAAGGTATTGAATAAAACGCAGTGATTTATTAAGGGTTGTGATGTGGAGGCTTTTCTTAAGAATGCCACAAAAGTAAGTATGGGATTTAGCATCAAACTTTTCAGCTATACAAAATGTGTGATAAATAATGCAGAGAATTAGATATAAAAGATACACAACTGTGAAGGGTGACAGCTATATGTCCAGTAAAATTTGCCAACGGAATATTCACAGTTAATTTGGAAGGGAAGGTATGCACATGTATAGCAGAAATCAGAGTAACAGAGAAACCATATAACTGAAGCACTGGTCAATTATCAGTGAAGTTGGATGATTACAAAAAAGGAATGATGATTATTAATTTACATATGTATGTGCAGGGTATTACTAATTCATTTTTCTTCACAGTTTCTTTCAGAGATCTTTAATAAATTTTACAAATTCATAAAAATGAATGCTCCTCTACTCTTTCTGATAAGTAAGGGATATTTCTCATCAGCATTAACTCAGAAACACAGGACTGTAGTTTTATGTCACATCTGAAGGATAGCACCACAGGAATGTAGCACTCATCAACTTGCAGTACAGTGTCAGTACAGGAATACCGATCAAGGCAACTGATCAAGAGATGGACCCATAGCCATCTGAGCTTCCTTACACAACTGTCTGAGCCACTGACACTGAAATGACAAGTCCGACAATGCAAAAAGTCACTTCCATGAACTCTTTATCCCAGAATCAGAATTTGGAACAATTTTCCAATGCATGTTCTACAAAGAAAGGTTGAAATTGTGACAACATACAGATAGTTGGGAGTTACACTCAAGGTGGCAGGAGAAAAGAAAAAAAATGCATCACATCTGTTTATAGGGCTGCATAATGTACACTGGAAGCATAGACAGGCGCTGTAGTCTTTAGCTTTGTGTTGGGAAAAGAAAATGAAACAAGGCGGCTTTTGTATGCTGACAAAGTGTACTGTGCTACTCAGCAAAGAGATTATAGAATGTATACCTCACCGCTCAGGCACAGATAAGTCAAGTACCTGGGTACTACCAGGCTGTATCCATAAAGGCCATATCCAGGGAAGGTATGACCCAGAGCTGCTGCTCCTCCATTAAGTACTGGCTGATCATCACATGGTGTAAGGAAAGAGGACCTACTGGCCACTCCATAGAAGACTCACCAGATGGATACTATGCCAAAGAGGTGGAACTGGAGGGGTGTTAGCTGAGGAAGAAAAGTCATCATTACTCCTGTTAACAGAGAACGACCTGTACCTGTTCATATCAGAGAAAGAATTTGTCTCCTCAGATTTTACTCTCAACTGGATTCAAGATTGGGAGGGAGACTTATTTATTTATTTAACATTCATTTGCCAGGATAGTCTGACTGGACAACAAGTGCCTGTTTTCAGCGAAGTCCTGGGGAGAAAAACTCCATACGTTTACAGAGAGAAGAAAATTTTACAAAAGAGACATTACAGAGTAGTAGCATACAGATTGTAGACTTAACAACAGTTAGTATGCAATAAGAGGATATAACCCCTTTTGGTTAAAAATACAATTGTACAAAATATACAGTGAGAGTAGATGAGAACCTGGTAGAGCATTGCAAGATATTTCACAACTGAATAAGAGTATATAAATGTTTAAGTTTACATATATACATTCAAGGAAATATACATATAAGAGCATATATATATGTGTGTGTGTGTGTGTGTGTATATATATATATATATATATATATATATATATATATATATATACACACACACACACACACACACACACACACACACACACACACACACACACACACACTCATATATAGGTTATTGCTCACACATGGATAGGTATAGCTAGAGCGTGTTGTTTGTGTTGTCCAGGACAGATGGGGTGTAGAAATAGTGAGTGGATGAGGCTTCGGGGAGTCAATTACAGTTGCAATAATGGTTGGTGAAGAGCTATGTTTTAAGCAGGCTTTTGAAGGAGGGTGTGGAGTTTTGTAGTCTGAGATGTGGGGAAGGTTGTTCCATATTTTTGTTATTTCATGGGCAAATAGTGATTCCCCAGAGTTGTTTTTGCATGTGATGGTTTCAATTAAGGCTTTGTTGAAGGACCGAAGTTGTCTATTTGAATTGTAGAAGTTCAGCATGCCAGTCAGGTCAGGGGTTTTCTCAGGATTGCTCAGAGACTGCTGACAAACGTTACTATCCAGTGTGTCCAATGTATTCCTCTCCCACTAGACACATGCAAAGTACTGCAAGCCAAACACTCATAAGGAGGCAAGGACCCAGATCACAAAGGAAAGTGCTCATTACAGATGGTATCTGTAAATTGTATGCTTCCTCACTTGCCTGGCCATCTATAAAGAGACTTTAAAACAAGTTCAACAAACCCAGTACTGCTAGACAGAAAAGGGCCCAGTAAGGCCTGAACTGCATGCTTCTTAACCTGCTTGGTCATCTCTCACATAGCATTAAAATAAGCTTTGCAAGTCTAACAATGTTAGGTGGTTGAACAAGAGACAGTAGGTACAAGAAGACCCACTATGGACAGTTCCATCCTTGCTGTCTAGCCTTCAACTTGGTAAAGGGGGGTGGGGTAAACAAAACAAGTAGATCTCAAAGGTCCAAGCTTAACTTCAGACATTTGCCCTGAGAGATTTGTGCCCTGCAATGTGGTCAAATATGGGAAGTGAAGTGTTCAAACATCTGCTTTAACTCACAACAGCAGGTACTAGAGAGGTGCTCCTCCAATCCTGTAACTACCCATAGATGATTGACTGAAACACAGTTTCTCACTAGAAGGGAAGTTCACCACTAGCAAAGGTTTGAAGGCTACCACAGTGGTGGTAGTTTCAGAAACTGTCAGTGGCCTTGAGCATTGTCTGGCCTTCTTGTTTCTATACCTTAAGTCTCTCTCTGTCTCTTGTCCTGGATTGTGCAAGTAATGCTCTGGCCAGTTCCGTACACTGACTGCCCTTCATTACTAGCTCTCTGCAAGTGCAAAGATAGATTTTAAACCTCTCACGAAACTGACTACAGGTGGTGATCTGAAATTCTACACTTATGGCAAAGCTTTGATGTCAAGTTTCTGTTCCAAGCAACAGTTTATGCTTTAGGCAATGAAAAATAAACATTTTAATGATACACATTACATTACATCTGAACTGTGTGGCTGACAAAATAAATAAATAAACAAGCAAGGAAAATGAGACCAGCGGCCTCTTTTAGTATGGAGCAGGAACTGCATAATGTGTGACAGCAAGGAGTACATGCATACCCAAAAGAAAGGGGTTGAGATCCTTGAATGTCAATGAAAGGGCACTCAGGAAGAACAGCCATATTTTCTGCAGATAGTCCCTCTAAATAATAAGATATCAGCATTTATAGAAAATTACAGTTGTGAAGCCTGCCACAAAGAAGATATTAAATATCCTTGGGAACCTAGGAATGTTCTAATGCTTCCAAAATATATGTAACAGTATCTATTGCTAGGCTATCTTGTCATGTGAAAACAAAAGTCCCAACTATGGATTCTATTCCAGACTTTGCAGACATTCCCACAATTTGTTGCTGATAATACAGTAAGATGATCTTTATACTGATCAATGCTGCAGAAGCCTTAGCTATATGTGTTATATTCTGCCAAGGATACAACAGCCAGCCAGCTTCCAAAGCTTCAGGGCACCTTCCATGCACCCAAATAATCAGGCAGCTCATGCTGAAGTGACTAAAAGGCAAGTTTGATCACAAAGCTTTTCAGAGCTTTACTGCCACTGAAGAGTATGCTCCTCTGAGGTTTTTGAGGATCACAAATTTGTGTTTTTCTTTGCTGAGCAGATAAGATCCCTTTGTGTGAAAAAACAGATTTTGTTAAATTTTGTTCATGTTTTACTGCTTTCCTCTAAAGGATAGTTATCTTAAAGCTAGGAGTGTTGTTATTTAATGGACTGTCTTGACACTTAACTTTTTTAAAACGGAGCGCTTGCTTCTTTCTATCAGTTTAAAAGTAGTGTTACTAACTGAAAACATATTTTCTGTGGAGAAATTCTGTTTATTTTTCTGTTGTGAGGCTGCCATTGTATTTGATGTGCTTTTTACTGTGTTTTTTTCTGTCAAAAATAACTTTGGACTGGTAATTTTACTGACATTATTGCTCGTCTTCCCCGGGAAAGAGGCACTATTTTCAGCTTGACCATGGAACAGACTACAGGCCCACTATCAGTCCTTTTTCCAGTCACAAAAAGAAAAAATTAAGCAAACAGCCTTTGCTACCACAGGAAGCTAACAGTTCACATCAGCTGCAGGTGGGTGACTCTGCTGTGACCATTTGTTGTACCTCAGACCACTCATCTTTTAACTCAGATCCCAATAGTTTAGCACCTATAGCCTCTATGGACCATGAGTTAACCACATCCACTGCAACTGTTGGAGTCTCCTCTGTGGGTAAGGCAGACCCACTTTTGTCAGTCCTGGCAGAAGGACATAGTTTTCCCTGTTGTGTCAGAATGCTGTGCCCATCCCTGTGGTAGTAACAGCTGCCATTAGTGACACTGTTGTTCCCATTCTGCCTGTCAAAAAGAAACAGAAAACCAAGCATGTATCTACTCCTCAAATTTCTAATGATAGGAGTAGTTTACTGGGACTGGCTCAGGGTTTAATTCAGGCTATCAATCCTTCTTGTAAAGTAGTTTCTGGTAAAAAAAAAAAAATTCCTCTTTTCCTGAAGAGATTCAAGATTCCAAATCTGAACAGGAAGATGCAGGGACGGATTCAAGGTTTTGACCTCAGTTTTCTGATTCGGACTTAGAGAAGAGCCCGTTTCTGATTCTCCCTGTGGGGATTTCTCTTTCTCTGATGCTATTGCTAGAATGTCCCACTGTTTTCAGTGAGATAATACTGAGGCTTCTCAGTCCCGCAGAACATCCTACGAGTTTGTTACAGAAGTTTCCCTAAACAACAGCCATTATTCCTCTCCTGTCTTCTTTAGAGGATGTGAGTTTTACTGCCTGAAATGTATATAGTCAGCCAGCTATCCCTAAAAGTGCAAATAGGATGTATAAAGTTCCTCAGTCTTTTAAATTTGTATACACTATTCCCAAACATGACCCAGCAGCTATAGCCTTAGTTGATTCCACTGTTGGTAAGCATTTAGTTAATTCCAATTCTACTCTTTCTAATAAAGATAGGAAAAGTATTAATAGGTATGAGAAAAAAGTGCATACTGCTGCAAACAGTTTCAGAATTTTGAATAGTCAGGCTCATATGATAAAGTTAATTCTGACAAATTGTGAAAGTCTGATGAACATTTTACCCACAGTTTCTTCTTGTGAAGAAAAATCTGCTTTAAATAATTTAGTTTCTTCTACTGCACAGGTTTGCAGTGTGTGTATGACTGTTATTTCATCCGGGGCTATGGCCATGGATACTGTTTTAAAGGGGTTCCCTTGGCTGCATTCTCAGACCCCCCAAGATGATGCAAAAAATAAGATTCAAAATCTTCCATTGGCTAGAGATTTAGTATTTGACCCTTCTGCTGCAGAGGTGATCAAAAAGTGTGATGAAAGGGGTAAGCTGATCTAGAGAATCTCCTAGGATTTTTCATCCCACCTTGTCCAAATTGTCAGAGAGATTTTCTTTCTCCTCATCTAATTTTGGCAAAGAAAAAAAATACAGAATATACAGCCTCAACAGAATTTAGGTAAACAGATTTTTAAGAAATGGCTGTCCAAGTCTGAATGATATTCCAGAAAACTTATGACCCCCTCCCTCCCCACCATGGCTTATTTTCTCTTCCAGAAAGTTTGAATTTCCATTTTCTCTTTGGCAACAGATTGATTTAGACAAATGGGTTCCGAAAATCATTCATCAAGTTTACAGATGGTAGTGGAGGGGGGGGGGGGATTCCTCATCCTGCAGATCAGACTTTCTTGTTTCTACTTGTTCTTCATCACATGCTGTTCCAAGGAGTGATGGAACCAGTTCCTCCCTCCCAGGTGGGGAAGGGGTTTTATTCAAGGATGCTCCTAGTGCCAAACAAAGAATGTACATGTAGAGCATTTCTGATCTTTATTTCCTAAACCTCTTTGTTATAGTGCCCAAATTCAAAATGTGGTCACTTTACAACCTGTTACTTCTTACCCTTTCAAGTTTCCTTGAAAAACTAGACTTAAAAGATGCTTGTCATCATTACCCTATTCATCCAGACATTAGATGTTTCTTAAGGTTTTGTGTGTCTGGATCACATTATCAGTTCTCCTCCTTACCCTTTGGACTCTCCACTGCTCCAAGAGTGTTCACAAACTGTCTAGCTCCAATTATAGCTGAATACAGGCTATAGGGTATCCATATTTCTCTATATGTAGGTGACTTGCTTATCTTTTCACAGTCTTTTTCAATGTGTTAGGAATCTCTAACATGGGTGAGAGCTCTCTTGCACAAACTAGGATTCCAAGAAAACATTGAAAAGTCTTTCTTGACTCCCTCACAGTATAGTGTTCCTGGGATGTCAACCTGACACCTCAGTTCAAAGGGCTTTTCTTACAGAGGAAAAATATATCTTTATTTATATCTATTTCTCAGGTTTTCCACTCAGACTTTGGTCACTGTGAGGGAATACCTATGGATTTTGGGTCTCATGGCATCTGTGATTCTCATGACACCCCTGGCAGGACTTCACATGAGAAAGATAATGTGGTATCTGAATTCTCTTGTATCTCAGCATCAACATCCATTATCTTTTCAGATCCTAGTGCTGGAGTTTGTCAGAAGAGAAATCTTTTCCTGGAGACAACAGATATCCTCAAATCCAGGCCTCCCCTTCTCCCTCCCTGCTCCAAAGTAGTCAGCCACCACAAATGCTTTGGACTTTGCTTGAAAAGTCAGGGTGTGTGGGACAACAAGGACAGATGCAAGCACATAAATATGAAGAGGAGGCTTGCCCTGATTAATGCTTTCAACTCTCTGAACTGAATTTGGGTCCCAGGACCTCGTCAAGTGGTTACACACAATACCACGGTCATATAGTACATCATCAAGCAAGGGGGAATCAGGTCATACCCTCTTTGCAGACCAACCATGTTAACTTGGGATATAGTTTCACAGCACAATCTCACTCTACAGACATCAAACATTCTGTCAGAGCAAAACTGTGTGGAATACAAACTAAGCAAGACCAGGGCAGACTCACATGAATGGAAACTATACCAGGTGGTCTTCCAAGATTTGATCCTTAAGTACTCCTTAAGCAGACCTCTTTGCCACCTCTCTGAACAATCAAATGGCAAAATTCAGTTTCAGGACCCCATGCAAAAAGGTCTGGCAGACAGATACCATTTTTGTTTTTTGGATAGGAATTTTCCTGTATCCCTTTCCACTAATATCCAGGGTACTTCTGAAGATTCAGAAGGAATCCATCAAGATCACTGTGGTGACTCCTTTATGGACTGGGGCAACCATTGCTCTCCCTCCTTATGGAAATGGCCAGGGGCAATTACCACAAGCTTCCTCACAGACTAGATCTACTCACACAAGACCAGAGGTATTTGATATACCCCATCAATCATCTTCAGTAGACTGCCTGGATGATTGGGTCTTAATTCCTTTTAGGCACCTGTTTTCTGAGGACGTGCAGCAGGTACTACTGGATGCAAGAAAGCCTGCTACTAGAAAATCATACATTAGCATATAGAAAGGGTTTTCTATTTGGTGCCAACAACATAACCGACACCCATTCAGTGCTAGTTGTTCTCTGATTTTACAATATTTGTACAAGTTATTATACTATGACCTTTCTTATTCCTCTACCAAGGTTCATTTATCTGGAATTTCAGCATGTCTGCCCATGTATCCTCCTCTTTCAGTGCAGTTTCATTTCAGAAAATTCTTGAAAGGGATTTTACATAAGAGGCCCCTTAGAAAATTGGTGGCCCTTCCTTTGGGATCTTAATTTTGGGATAGAGAAACTAATGCTTGCTCCATTTGAACGAGTTAATGTTGCTGACTTGAGGTTTTTAACATGGAAAACAGTTTAATGATTGCTCTAACCTCTAGAGGAAGGGTGTCCGAGTTGCAAGCTCTTATGGTGAGTAAACTCATCTCATTTTCTAAAGGGATAGGGTTTCTTTGGGAACTAATCCTTCTTTTATGCCTAAAATGGTATCCAAGTTTAGTTAAAGCCAAACTATCTATCTCGTATTTTCTTTCCTGAAACTAAAAATGTGGGAGAAAGGATACTCTATACTTTGGATATCCACAGACAACTAAGGTGCTATCTTGACAGAACTAAATCTTTCAGATCTTCAGATCAGTTGTCCATTTCTTGTGAAGGTAAGAAGGGACAACCTGTGTCAAAACAGACTATTTCCAAATGGTTGTCTGAGGCTATTACCTTTTGTTATACTGACCTTGACAAATCTATTCCAGGCAGGGTCAAAGCCCACTCTACCAAAGCCTTGGCTTCATCTCTGGCTTTTTGGAAAGGGTTGGCTTCAAGAAGTATTCTAGAAGCTGTTACACACTTTTACAAAGCAATATAAGCTTGATTCCTTCTCTAGGTCCAGATCAAGCTTTGCTAGGACCATTCCTTTCCAATTCCATAATATATTTAGCTATAGTAATCTACTCATATAGCTCAGGCCATTGCACCACTGATCAATATGAAGAACAGAGTACACTTGTGTAAGATGAACTTACCATAATAGTAGATGTGTGAATGATCACTGCTGCAGTAGCCACCCTCTCCCTCCATCTCCCTTGTTTTTAGGTATGTTTTTTATGCCAGGATGTGAACATACATTTCTTGTTGTTCCTATCATTGTCCTCTCAGGGCTCAGCCTTCCTCTCTCTCTCTCTGCTGGGAGTGGAGCTCTGAAGGGCTTAGCTACTAAACATGTCTTTTGGTCAGCTCAGCTGGATTTGCTTGATAGTCTGGGCATGTGCAAGGATACCTGAAGCTTTGGAACCTGGCCAGCTGTTATATCATTGGCAGGATATAACCCATATAGCTATGGCTACTGCAGCTGTGATCATTCAAACATCTACTGTTATGGTAAGTTCAGCTTACATAACTGTACTTTTTTTTATATGCCTGGGCTTTTGAAATGAATACAAACATGAAGTGAATGCATTAAGTGTTCTGATAAAATAACACCTTAAAACTATAAAAGTGATGTCTGGGTATATGTGAGCTAAAATGAGACATTCTACAATTATTTAATAAGTCAGGCTGTTGTATGAAATAGTTAATTTTATACATAATGTCTGAAAGTAAAATGGCCATATAGAAATTATAATCTTATAAAACAATTACATCTACATTTAAATGAAAGGTACAATTATACAGATAGTTTTGTGTATTTAGCTGCTTTTGATGTATGTGACTACAATTAATGTTGATTGGTAATAATAAAATATGCTTAGTAGATGCACTTAGATCAGCATTTTACTGAACACAGTTAAATACAATTTCACATTTATTATTAAAAACACGATGTAAGCAGAAATACTGTGCTAGCTTTAAAACAATTTTCCAATACATGTTTCACAAAGAAAGATTAAAATTGTGACAATACACTCCAGAGTAGCAAAACAAGGACACATAATGGAATGTGTGAGTTGTTTTGAAATAAGACCACTTCCCCTTTTAGGTTTATAGGAGGTTACTAGGCTAATAGCCCTAAGGCCTTTACAAGCCTAGCCATGCAACCCCCCAAGTACTCTAGTTGACCAAAGTTATACGGTTGTTGTTTACAGAGTGATAATATGATCAGCATCGAGTGCCCTTGTCCATGAGGGCCATAGTTTCCACCCCCAGGATGAATTTGCGGTTTCCCATCCAGTTGTCAAGGTTGAGCTTAGACAGGGTAATCGAGGACCTCTGCTTCACAGGAAGGGAGTGCTTGTTCCAGAGGAGTGACAATCTCTCTGAGAAATATCTGTCTCTTGCAACAAGTCATATTAACATTGGAGGCCATGTTGAGATCTCTGGTTGAGTGACTCTTGTCTGATTTGATTTGCAGATGTGCAGTACTTCCATTAGGGCAGGGTCAGAGACTGCTCTGTAGGCCATGCACAGGTCACCTCTCAGCAGCCTGTATGATACAGAGTACAGTGATAGGGCTTTCAGTCTTTCCATGTAGGTCATGTCTTGGAGGCCCTGAATTCTCTTGGTTAGAAACCTCTGTGGTCTCACCAGCTGCTGCTAGTGTCTGGTGAAGTAAATACAGAAGGGAGCATTGTACTCAATCAGTGGTCTGATAAGTGCCAAGTACAGCAGTGTAATGACCTCTCTGGTCTTAGGTGCAATGCTCTTATTTATGAGATGGGCAGTGTAGAAGGCATTCCCTACTACTGTTGACACATAGTGATCAAAGTTTAGATTGCTAACAAACTACGTTTCCAAGTCACGCACCACTGTGTTTGAGCTTAGAGGAGTGCTGTCTATATCATAACTAGCAGGAGATACTTCTCTGCCAAAGGAGATAATGGGGCATTTTTTTTTTTTTTGCATTTAGTTTCAGTCCATGGCCCTGGCACCAGTTGTTTGTCTGTGTCAGTCCCTTCTGGAATTTGATGATGTAGTTGGGGGACTCTGTGATTGCTCCCAGTTTACAGTCATCTGCAAACTTAGTAAGCTACAGGCCATCAACGTTTGACTGGACTTCAGAAAAATAAATCCAAACAGTGCAGATCCTTGTGGTGCATTACTGGTAACTGGTCTACTGGTGTAGGTGGTTTCCCAACTTTAACAGTGTGCATTCTATCATTGAGCTAGTTTGTTACCCGTCTAGAGATGAATGGGTTGATACCTAGCTGGGAAAGGTTTTTCAATGATCCCTGAGTGGGGAATTGTGTCAAAGGCCTTGACTAAATCAATATAAGTGGTGTGTACTGCTTTTCCCTCATCCAGGCCTTTGGTGACTTTATCAATGAAGTTTACCAGGCTTTATAAGCAAGATTTACTCTTGACGAAACAAAATTGGGTTGGGTCAAGAGTTAAAAGGTTGCCAATGTCCTGATTGATAAGATCCATGATGAGTCTTTCCATGGCCTTGGAAATAAGGTTGGTCAGGCTAATGGGTCTATAGTTCCCAGGGTTGGTTGATGGACCCCCTTTGTGCAAGGAGATTACTGTTGCTGCTCAAGCTATGGTTAAAGAGACAGTTAAGTGGTTCCACTAGGTCTTTTTTTAGATTGTTTATTATGCAGCCTGGGATGTTATCTGGTCCCATACAAGCAGTATATTTGGCATTGGATAACACTTACTTAACCTGTTCTTTGGATATAAATGGTAGAGGACAGGTGTCATGAATGCTATAGGGTACAGCTGGTGAAGACAGGGGAATAAAATTGTTGCCAAATCTGTCGGCCATCAGTTTGGCCATATCTTCAGGTTCCGTGTGAGTGGTGCTGTCCACTATGAGTTCTGCACACAGCTGGGTATTCCCTTTGAGGTTCTGGACATAGCTAAAGAATACCTTATGATTGTCTTTAGATAGGGATGCCAGTCTAGTTTCATAACTTGCTTTAGAGGACTTTAAAGCAAGTTATGAAACTAGACTGGCATCATAACTTGCTTTAGAGGACTTTACCTTCTACCTTTGTTTAGGCTGCGTAGGGTAGTCTTCCTTTGCTGAGTACTTCTCTTCTTGTTCTTAGATATCATTTTTTTTTGTTATATAACTTATTTATATTTGCAGTCCACCAGGGTGGCTTGTTTTTCAAAGAGGACCCAGTTTTAGTCCTGTTAGGTACTGCCATGTCAATATATTTGCTTAAATGGCTATATAGGGTTTTTGTGTACTTCTCTGCATAGGAGTCGTTATTGGCTGTGTTAGCAGGGATTTTAAAACTGATTATGCCATTGCTTAGGAGGTGATAGTTTGCTTTGGAGATTTTTTTTTTTTTTTTTTTGCTCCTGTGGAGGTGTCAGGACTGATCTTTACCTCAAATGAAGACAGATTTATGGTTTGACTTAACTAAGGAGGGCAGCATGCTGGGGTAGTGCAGTAGCTCCCCATGTTGGCAAGTACTAGGTTTAGGATATTTGAGCCCCTTGTTGGGGTGCAGACTAACTGTCCCAGTGCATTTGAGTTAAAGTCCAGGAACCTCAGTGTAGTCGTGTTTGTGCTTGTGTAAGCTGCCCAGTTGATGGATGGGAAGCTGAAGTCTATCATGACCAAGGTGTTTGGCTGTACACTGAGCGAATTGAGTAAGCCCAGGTAGGCGGTGTGTTTTTCATGGTTCATGATGGGGGACCAGTAGCTAGCTATGATGTGGTAGAATGCTTTGCTATAGTTATTTGGACCTGGAGTAGCTTAAGAGAGTCGTACTGTTTCATCAGTCTCAAGGTATATTTGGATTTAATGACAATGGATACACCTCCACCTTTGGTTCTTTCAATTGGGGTCTGAACATGTGGAAGACATTGTAGCCCAGCATGGCTAGGGTATTCTCTGTGGCCTTGAAACAAGTCTCAGTGACTGCACAGATGTCAGCATCATCCAAGGTGAGGAGTGCTTCCAAGGAGTGTGGCTTACTGTTTAGGCTCCTAGCATTAAGCAGCATAACCTTGAGTTTGTCTCTAGAATATTTTTTCTATGTTGGAAGTTTTGTTGTTTTGACATAACTTAAAAAAGGCTCTATTGGGGAGGCAAGCATTTTTGACAATATCCTAAAGCCTTGAAAACAGAGGTGAAGGCCGTCTCTGGTGAAGCATTGAGGTCTGTCATAGGTTCATAGGTTCATAGGTTCATACTAGGCTATCTGCCCGAGGGCATTTATCCTTTAGTATGGGGAACTATACCCATTATTTTGCTGTGCCTCTGTTGAGCAGTGACACTGAGGTAATCCCTGGGGTATATCCATCCATTGGTCAAGATTTCTCTTGAACAAGGCCAGCGAGTGCTCTGCCTCACATATACCGGGATTTTATTCCACAGCATAGAGTCTTTGGGTGATGAATCTATCCCTCCAGCTGTGGCTCTGACGGATCTAGATTTTTTGAGGTGAAGCATATTCATCAAATCTGGGTTTGACATGGCCTTGTATGTTAGGCAAAGGTCACCTCTGAGCAAGTGTGTGGACTGAATAGAGCTGGAGTTCTTTCAGTCGGGCAGCATAGGACAGATGTTTGAGACCCTTTATCCTTTTGGATACCTTCCCAGGCTGACAGATACTGGATCCCCTTGGAGTGACACCAGAAGCTAAGCCAATTGCTAAAATCGATCATTTTTTGTCTGTGCTGTGGCATCATCCTAGGCAAAGGTAGAATGCTGCTTAGGGCTAGGGACATACCTGTCTTGCACACATAATCTGAGAGCTCCATCATGTCTCTCTTCATATAATCCAGAGAGGTACATCTCAAGTTATTCACTCCAACATGTGGTATGACAAGAGTTATTCAGTATGTGCATAACTTGGCAGATCCTGGCACCCAACAGGCAGCTGACTGTGACCTTCTCCTTGTCCAACCTGGTGATAGGGACATCTGTGTTTCTCACTATTGAGTCACTTATGACTAGGAAATTTGGTTTAGAAGTGTTTTGCCTTAGGGGCTTGATTGCTGAGCTACTGTTATACGTGTTGTCATGTGTACTGGTGGATTCTGTTTGTGTACCAGTATGTGAGGGTTGTCTGTGTTTGGGAGGTCTGTGGTCTTTTGGTAAGCTCTTGGTGAGTACCTCTACATATGTGGGTTTATGTGTCTTGACTTTATCTTGTATAAGAGGAGAGGTGTGTGAGCTGACAGCCTTTTTGATTTCTTGTTTATTGTTACGTGAGAGGACTGATTCAAGTTTCATGGTATAGTGACATCTCTCACATTCTGTATTTGTTTGCTTTAGGAGCAGGTGGTTGTCATTATACATGATGCAACTGCTACATTGCCTCAGGATGCCCATGTCAATCAGGCTGGCTGGAGTAATGTTAAGAAACTGGCTTGTCCAGAGCAACAGGTAATTACTGGTTTGTGAGAGGTCAAAAGATCAGCTATTGCTCTGGGATTAGCAAGGGTATGTAAAACTATGCAGGATTAGCGAAGAAAGTCGGGCGACACTAATCTGCCTGCGGTGCAGCAGTGTGCAACTGAGTTGCCTGAAGAGCAGCAGGGAAGCCTGAGAGGGTTTCACTGAGTGGTGTTCTGGGGAAAAATTGATTCTAAGTTAATGCGTCTATACAAACCCCTGCTGCATAGTGTGCAGCTACACCAAACTCTGAAGAGCTCTGCCAAACTGAGCACAAACCCATATAAACCCAGTGTATAAATACAAATTTAAACAGTTCTAACACAATCTACCAATAGAAAATCCCTTCACAGAACCTTTATTCCAGCAATCTCCAACTCAGATGGGTCCTGAGCTACACACCTGCCAAAATGGTGCAGGGCGGCTCTCTTAATGTAAGATTGCTGGTTTTAGTACTCAAGTGATACCAAACAGTCTAGATTCAGTGAGTCTGAATCTAGTCTATGCTATTTAAGGCAGATGAAGCAAAATATACAAGTGCAGAATAAATCAGTCACAGCAGCAAAAACAGTATAAAATGAAGCAACAGTCCAGTGAAATACAGTACACAAGTGCAAAAAACAGGCTTAAATTCTACTTATTTGTTGAAGATTTCATTGGATGCCTTGGATTCTCTTAGATGCACTTCAGATCTCTGACTAACAAAGCCTAGGTCTGAGCAGCTCTGCCAAACTTGAGAAAGCAGTGGACTAAAAACTTAATCAGTTCAGTTTACAATGAAAAAGTGAGATAAAGTCTTGAAGTATGTAGACAACTGGATATTTTTTTGAAACCATGAGATATGATCTTATTTTTTTCTATATGCCCAATGGACAACTTTATAGTTTAGTAAATGGAGAAAATATAGTTGTGTAACTTGCATTTACTACAACAGTAGATATTCAAATTTCTCACAGCTATAGTAGCCTTTTGGCTATATGGGTGGTATCCTGCCTAAGTTACAACAACCAGCCAGCTTCTCAAAGCTCCCTCTTACACCTTTATTATGACTACAGATTAGAGAGCCCCGAGGAGGGAAACCAGCAGTCAGAGTACTTTCTTGCCCATACAGAGACCACAGCATACTCATCTTAAACCTGTAAAAGATGCAACAGTGACAATAACTTTGTATCCCAACTAACTATTTATGGAAGTGGAAGGATGGTGGGTGGGTGTGGAATTCAAACATCTACTGTTATGGTAGATGCAACTTACAGAGCTGTGTCATGTTCATCCTTCTCACTGCTGCATTTTGGCTATATGGGTTGATTATCAAAGCCATAGATGATGAAGAGATTTTAAGGCATGGAAAACAAACTCTTAGACATATATGTGCTTTGGTCTGTCTGAGGAGTTCCACAATCCTTGTAATGTTACTCCAACAGAAGCTGCCCTCAAGTGAAATCTGAGCCATTTACACTGCAGACTGGATTAGATGAATAGGAAAAAAAGGGGAAACCAGGATTTATTTCTATCCGTACTCTCTGCCATTGCAGTTATTTTTTGACAATGTCCAAAACTGGAATATGTAATTCTAAATGTTGGGTTAGTGTGTCTTTTGTAAATATCTAAGTAGGATTTCTGCATATTTATTTGAAATCCCAGATCGGTCAGAAGAGGAAAAAAAATTCTAATGACGCTTGGCATTGGGGAAAAGACTACGCAAAGACGAGCACGTTATCTAAATAAGGAGATATATGAATGCCACTCATATACAATGAGTGACTAGAGCTAACACTTTGTAAACACCCATGGAGCTGCAGATAACCCAAAGGGTAATGCAAAGAACTGATAATGTGACCCAGACACAGAAATTCTGAGAAATTTCCTGAAGCCTGTTTCTATGGGAATGTAATGATGTGCATCTTGTAGATCTAATGTTACAAACTTCCTTGGGGAATGAGGGTAACAGATTCGAAAAGGTCAACATCTTAAATTTTGGTAGTTTCACATACAGAATTTTGAAAGGAAAGGTCTAGAACTGGTCTCCAACTACATACTTTCTTTGATAACAAAAGCATTCTGAAATAGAAATAGAAGCCTTTGTCCCTTTGGTGTAATGTCACTAGTTCTATGAGTCCCAGGGTGATTAAGTGCTGAAGAACCTGAGGAAAAAATGTTTGGTTTGGAGGACTGGGGACAATGACTCCCATGAAAGAAGGTATCCACTGCCAACTGTATACCTCCTGAACTATTTTTAGCACCAAAGAGTCTGAAACAACCCTTTGCCAAAGTGGGATAACCAGAGCCAATTTCTGGGGCAAATTTACAGAGACAGGGGAAGAGGGGATGGCGGTGGGAGAACGAATTCTGGTATAGTCATTATAAAGTATTATACTGTCCCATTTGTTTCACAAAAAAAATATTGCTTCTTGTTATTCCCCACCAGTCATCTCTTTTTGGCTTTCTGTTTGGCTTGAGAAGGCAGGGACTGTTCATTCTGTTTTTAGAAGGAAACAAAGATTTGGGAGGTTTTTGAGAGAGGGGTCTGAAAAATCCTGAAAATTCTCTGCATTGATTTACCTCTCTCATCAAATTATTTGAGGACCTAATTGGAAGAAAGGCCAAACTAAGCCTCCTTATCTAAAATAAAATTTAAAATTTCAGACTTTAACTCATCAGAAAACTACTGAATACATACCCAGGTATATCTCCTCAACATTGTAGCAATGGCCCTAGACACTGTATCTGCACGGTAATACATGCTCTCTTGGGCATGTTTTGATACTTAATAAATGTTAGAAACAATGGACTTTTGACAGCACTACCTTCAAGGAGGAGTACAGCAGATACTTCTCTCAAAATTTCTGCACAAAAAAGAATAAACTACCACATGAGTTTGATAGTTAAGAAATTTATACCCCAGAGTGGAAGAAAAAATAGTCTTACCAAATCTGTCCAATACTTTTCCTTCTTTGTTCACAGGAGTAAGATTAGAAGAAACCAGAAGTATATTCCCAGGTGGTGAAGATGTGGATATGGCTTCAGGGTCAGACCTCAGATGGGAAAAAATACAGTTGTGTAGGTAAACTTATTGTTCTTAAAGATCACTGATGCAGTAGTCTAAGCTATATGGGTTATATCCTGCATAGCATATAACAACAGACCAGTTTCAAAAGCTTCAGGGCACCGTCCACATACCCAAACTGTTAGTTCAAGCGAAGCTGACTAAAAAACAGTCTTGGGTGCCAAACCTTTCATAGCTTTCATGCTGAGAGAGGGAGATTAAGCCCTGGGAGGACATTGCTAAGAAAATAATAAATACATGTCCACAGCCTGGCATAAAATCACACACAAAAAATACGTGACATGAAGGGAGGGAGCAAGTGGCTACTGTAGCAGCAGTCATTCCAACATCTACTGTTATGCTAAGTTTACTTACACAACTGTGCTATATTCTTTTTTTTTTTCAAAATGTTTTTATTCATTTTATAACCCAATAACTTACCAGTATAGTAACAAGAAAAAGCAAACTATACACAATGTCCATAACTAAAAAAGCAATATACATAGGAGAACACTTAATATTTCTCTAACAGATTAGAAAATTTTGTCCAAGCAATTAAATGATGGGTTGCATTATTAGTCCTTGTCTTTATAGTAGCAATCTCATTCTTACAAATGTATTTCACAAGATGAATTAAGTCAAGTCAACGTTAAAGACAGAAGTAGATTGGGATTTACAATTTTTAGCAACAATTTTCTTTGCTATATTGAGGACGGACCATAGTAAAAATGTTTGGTTTTTAGGAATGACTTCGGGAACAGGAACATTGAAAACGATAAGGGAATCAGAAATTATACAGTTGTCATTCCATAGAGCTTTACAAAGATATTTAAAATCTAACCAAAATGGGGAAATTATTTTGCAATTAACAACCAAATGTATTCAGTCAGCATCAGGGTGTCCACATCTCCAGCATTTCATTTCATCTTTCTTGTACATTATTGCTAGTCTACGTGGAGTGAAAAAACACCTATGTAAAAATTTCCATGCGTATACACACCAGAACAGGGAAGATGTGGATTCCTTCTCCGACTGTAAACAAAGTTTTTTTTATCTTTTTCTGAGAATACTTGTCTAGGAACTTCACTTGAATAATTCCAAAAAGAAATATCTGTTTTGCTAAAATCATTTCTTAGAATTTTATAAATAACAGATATGTATGAATATTCTTGGCTGACCTATTAATAATTAAGATAACATTTAAGATTTTTAAGTTACTCTTATTGTATGCCTCTAATGAGGGTACAAGCTTAGTATGCATAAAATGCTGACAAGTATTGATGTCCAGCCAACTGCAATTTTGCAAACTATATCTGCTGATCAAATAGTCTGCAGAACTTATTTTATTAGCTGAGAGAAACTAATTCCAATATAACAGATAACCCTTCTTAAATTCTAACATTTTCTGAGTACCAAAAGATATCAAACATTCATTTGTGTAAGCAATAGGAAATATAATTATTAATAAATTCTTAATTGATTGATTAGAAAACATAAGCTTTTTAAACAACAGCAATATTTGCTTTATAAGAGGTGTGAGAACAAGTTTTGACCTTTCACTTTGAATGTACGTTTTTAAAATCCATATAAAAATGTTTGTATGTATTTGAGTATATGGTTCAAGCAATATCCTATTACTATTAAGAAGTAAAGTTTCATGTATTGATTTCCAATATGATGTATAAGAATTATTATTCCAAATCAACACTATGTTAATAAATGTGGAGTTTAAATAAAAATCAATATTTGGAAACCTTATACCTCCTTCATCCCAGCTTGTGGTGTGTCAGAGAAGAGAAATTCTTGTTTTTTTGGGATACCAAAGGAAGTTAAGTAATAAGTTATTTCTGTTTAATTTTGACAGGTGGAGGAATTATTAGAGCTTGGCCAATGATAAGATTTAGGTAACAGTATTACTTTGATTAAAGTTAGTCTGTTTTCTAATGTGAAGAAGAGTCTGTTCCAACTGTCTATTAGACTAGTAATTGAGTTTATAAGTTTTTGGTAATTAGATATAAGCGATTTTTTTATAATTAGATTCAATAATGATACTTAGATATTTAATATGTGTGCACTCCCAGTTTATGTCTCTTTTTGATCTAAGTTTCATACTAACATTTTTATTTACTAGAAGTACCTGAGTTTTGGTGTAATTGAATTTTAGACCAGAGATGTTTGCAAAGAAGTCTAGATTATGTAATTGGTGATCTACTTCTTCCTCTTTTGGGTATTCCCGGTCAGGGGTCACCACAGCGGATCACCTGTCCGCTCATGATTGGCAGTGCAGTTTTGCGGTGTCGAGTTGCCAGCCTGGCGCCCAACCTTCCACAGAAGGCACACAAACACACACACTCATGCCTAGGGCCAATATTGAGTGTCCAATCCACCTACAGCATGTCTTTGGGATGTGGGAGGAAACCGGAGCACCCGGAGGAAACCCACATGACCACAGGGAGGACATGCAGATTCCGCACAGAAGGCACCCCAGAATTTTCAATATCATTAGAAATTACTAGTAGGTCATCAGCAAACAGTTGTATCTTGGGGAATAATTTGTCTAACACTTTATATCCTTTAACACTGTCATTTTTTCTAACATATTTTGCAAGAGGCTCAATAGCCAGGGCAAAAGGTAATGGGGAGAGAGGGCACCTCTTAATATTTTGAATAGGCTGAATAGATAAGATCCAATCTTTACATAGGCTATCGACTTTAAATATAGTTTTTTAATTAATCCTATAAAGTTTGGGGAGAAATTGTATTTTTGCAGAGTTTTAAACAGATATAGCCAACTTAGGGAGTTGAAAGCATTATCTGTATCAAGGCTTATTTTTCTTGTTTGCTAAATCTATTAAGTAATCTAATTACATTGTTTTGTACCTTTCTGTTTTTTATAAACCCAGTTTGGTCTTCATGAATTAATATTGAAAGAATATTATTTAATATGTCTGCTAAGATAGACATGAATATCTTGTAATCAAAGTTAAGCAAAGAAACTGACCTGTATGATGTGCAAAGTTTGGGCTCTTTATTTGGTTTTAAGATGGGAGAGATGACAGAATATTTCCATGAGGGAGGGATGTTTGCTGTAGTTTTAACTTCTTGGAATGCATTGAGTAAGACTTTCAAGATGTTATCAGGTAAGAGTTTGTAAAATTCCAGAATTAGACCATATTGCCCTGGTGCCTTTTTGTCTTAGGATTTTTTATGTGTTCCTTTAATTATTTAAAGGAAAATAGTTTATCTATGTTATTAACATTGTGTTTGAATAGTTTATTTTGAATATTATTAGCAGGAAAGTTGTCTATGGTTTTGTTATCACCTGTAGATGAGTTATTAGTATTAATATTTTTGTAATGGTTTTTAAAACATAAGATTTTTTTAGATCTCTATCATTGATAGTCTGATTATTTCTAGTGTATATTATTTCTTTCATATGACTTTTCTCATTTAAATATTCAGATCTAATCACGATCCTGTGTGTACTCTTGGGATTAATTGAGTAGGACTGTAATATGATTTTTCCAGATTCATTGAAATTTTATGCTGCATGATATCCTGATATTCCTTGTTCAGTTTACATATGTCAGCTAATGCAGATTTGTCTTTTGATGTAAGTTTTAATTTTAGTTCATCAATTTCTTTTTGTATGTCTATCAGTTTTTATCCCGCTCTTTCCTTTTATTTATATACCAGCTTTTGACTTTACCATGTAAGACTACTTTTAACGTGTCCCATAGGATAATATCTGAAACATCTCCATTATTATTGGCATGTAGGTAAAGCTTTATTTCATCTAGAAACCATTTGTTAAATCCTTGTACTGTTACTAGATAAGCAGGTAGTCTTTGGCAGAATTTTAAGGGGTCAGTATTAAGTGTTACATTGAAGGTGATAGCGTTGTGGTCAGAAATAGGACATGATGTCGACATTACATTATCAGTTTTGGCCAGTAAAGAACTGGTTAAAAAGACTTTATCTATGTTGGTCTGTGTACCATATTTGTAAGAGTAGTGTGAATACTTCAGGGAGGATAATATTTTTATACCATCAGTGTCAATTAGGTTTCTGTCTTTTATGTAGTTGTTCAAGTGCTTGGCAACAGATGACATCTTGAAGGGCTTAGAGCTTGTGGTATCAGTGGAGGACAAGATACAATTAAAATCACCTGTTAATAGTAACTCACCTTTAGACTTTAATGTTATGGTGTCTAAATGTTTTTTCACAGTTTCAGTTCCAATACCCAGTATCCAGTAGGTGTTTGCAAAAGTGTACATCTTTTTATCTAGTTTTAGTATGACTAAAGCAAGCATACCATCATTGCTGGAGTACGAGTCAACTATTTCTGGAATTCTCAACGATTTTCTATGTAAAATTAGGACACCTCTTCTTCTGTGGTTGTAGTTTGAAGTTTGAACTTACCACAATCTTATAATCCCTAAAGGTTAATTTGTTTAGATCTTCTATTACTAAGTGGGATTCCTGAATGAATGCAAAATCTGCTTTATGTCGCATTAAATATTTGTCAACACTACTCCTTTTCATGGGGTTGTTCAACCCATTGACATTAATAGATATGATGTTAAATATTATCACTTGATGGAGACTGCTATTATAAGTAAAACTGAAAAGTGCTTTCCTTGATTCATTATGACAATTACATTTTTTAAAACTGTTATGGACAATATGAAAACTCTGAATTTGAAAATAAAATTATATAATTTAATAACTTTCTGTATGGATATACTATATTCAGGGTCTATGTCAGAAAAACGAAAGATCAATGTCTCGAACGCTCATATGAGCGAATATTCCAAAACTCGAAAATTCCTATTGTGGGAGGTTGTGTCCCCCCACACACCCACTGCTAAATATATATTCTAACCCTGAGATTGCACTACAGTGAGGAAAGGGTAAATATTCTGATCCATACTGTAGTGCAAAAAAAAAAATAGCAATATTGAGGTTTGAAATATTCGCTCATGTGAGCGCTTGATATTTCAAACATTTGTTGTTCTAAAGTAGACCCTATATTCAGGCTTACTGTATCTCTCATAGAGTCCACAAACTAACCCTCTCATAACATCTAGTGGGAATTCCTAGGTACTGCAGGTTAATAGCAAGCAGAAGGGAACCTGCATGTACATTAAAAATATACAAAAGGAAAAATTCAATTTAATATACTATGTATGCATGAACTAAGAACATGAAGCTGTATACAATTTCTTAATTTTTTGTATCTAAACAGACCAAGATAAATTGATTAATCCTAATAATTGTTTGTTGCTATGAGTAAATACAGGACTGTAATGTCATTAAAGCAGACAGGAAAAGGGATGCATTTACAACTGTCACTGTCAGAAACATATTTGTAATTCTTATTTAAATATAAATTTAATTCAGATTAAATAAATCACTATTTATAGCAAATCATGTTTATAAGATTTTTTAGATAAAAAAAATGCTAAATGAATGAAAACATAGTTCAAACGATCATTCTTGAATTTGACTGGCTGTTAAGAGTTCAGTGAAGAGAAACAGGTCATGCCTATTTGGAAGACAGCACAGACTGAAGCCTTTAGAAGCTTGAGCTTATCACAAAAGTTGTCAAAATTCCATCAAAGAAGTAAGTAGGTGGAAATTTTCTAGTAAAGTGAAGCTTTTAAGCATAACTTGTAAAATTATGAATATTTAAAATAAAAGCTCCAAATTACCAACCATACGCAGCTATAAGATATATTAGCTAAATGGAGCACATTACAGAAGTTCAGTTAAGTAGTAAATGTATATATTAATAATATTAATAATAAAATGTCACCACTTTCTTTTTAATTACTTAACAGTAACTCAGTAAGTATTTCTCTCTCCTGCAGGGATCAAATAGTGTAACACTAGGACTAAAACAGAAAGGGAAGGTACATACATGAAGAAATAAGTATAGGATATAAAATAAATATATATAAATATGTGAAATTGGTAAGTGATTTTATACCATTTCACTAGTGCTATGCCATGTATATAAAGAGATAAAAGTATAAAATAGTAGTTTGCAGTTGGATAAGATTTTGATTTACTTGAATTTTGAGCAATATATATGATCTATATTATCTATAAAGTTAGCATTGTTGTAAGAAAAATAATAGGAGAGAGAGAAAAAAAGTTACATTACCTTCTGTGTATGATTCCACATTATTTAGAAGGGACAAAACAAAAACTTCCATGAAATGTGAAGTTATGTATAATCATTTGTCTCTGGGTTTTTTTTCTTTCCTTCTGGCAGGGATAGTCTTATTCTTGCTGGGAATATAAGTTGTGCTTTGATTCCTTCCTTTTTTAATGATCTTATTAGAGGGACACTTGCACCTCTTTTGGTAATTACAAGGGTTGAAAAGTCATTTTGTCAAACCTGATAGTTTGGTCACTAATTTTTAATGCAGCAAGAGACCAGGCAGTTCTTAAAACAAGGTCTTTGTCTTGAATGGAGATAAATCTAATAATAATAGACCTTGGGTGGCTGTTTTTACTGGATACAGAAGTTATAGTTAAAGACCTGTGCGCCCTTTCTATCCTGAAGGATAGTGCTTCAGGTAGGTTTAGGATTTTAGGAATCCAAGAAGTCAGAAAATTAATCATATTGTCCCCCTCCATCTGCTCCGGGATGCCATAGATTCTTATGTTGTTTCTCCTGGTTCTATTCTCAATGTCTTCTATCTTTTCAATGAGTCTGGTGTTTTCTTGAAGAAGGAAGTCTATGTTTTTCTCTCTCCCTAATAACCTGTAGTCAAAATCTGTTAGAGAATCTTCCAAAGCAGCAATCTGGGCAGTTTGTTGTTTAAGGATTTCATTTAATAAGGTTATTTGTTTGGTGAAATCTTCTTTTATATTGTCCACTTTTAAGTTTAATTTGTCTATTTTACCCACCAAGTCTTGAACTGTAGTAAGGATTGCCTGTATTTCTTTCTTCATTGGAGTTTCTTGCTGAGAAAATTTGGAGCTGCTCATCTTCCTTTGTGAATGTGGCATCAGTGTCCCTTCTATTCAAAAGTTTGACAGGAAAGTATGAAAATTTTAGCTTAAAAATGACACCAGCTTGTAGCTTATGACTTCCAGAATCTGATTTTAGTAGTTTCAGGTCTTTGTTGGTGAAATTAAATAAAAAAAAATCCTGTCAGGAAAAAATGAAGACAGCAGCACTCAAGAACTCTGCTGCTTTCAGCTTGCCATCCAAGCCACGCCCCCAACTGTAATATGTTCTTCATATTGATCACTACTGCAGTAGCCTAAACTACAGCTATATGAGTAGATCACCATAGGTGGAAGGGGAAATGTCATAGAGCCCCTGGAGAATGATCCTAGCAAAGCCTTCCCTAAAGCTAAAGAAAGATTCTAGTTAATAGTGATTTGTAAAATTATGCATGGATGACCAAGTTGCCACTCCTAAAATGCACAGTAAAACCTTTTCCAAAAAGCCATAGATGAAACCAAAGCCCTGGTAGAAAGAGCACTGACCCTGTTTGAAATACTTTTGTTATGGTGGGAAAATAAAAGGTAATATAAAAAAATAACCAGCAAAGCCAACAATAAAATCCATTTATTCTCCTGTTTATGTATGGAAACTTTGGGGACCATGTAGTGTGCAATGGGCTAACAGGATCTAGACACTTTGTGAACACCCTTGGAGGAGTGGATAGGCACAAGGATAAGGCTGAGAACTGATAATCTGAGCCATGCATGCAAAAGCTTAAGAAATGCCTGAAATGTGGATGATCGAGAATGTGATGATATGCTTCTTTTAGATCTAGGGTTACTAGAAAACTCAAATGAGGAAGAAAGGTAACAGGTTGTGAATTGAAAGCATCATGAACTTGGAGAGTATCACAAATTGATTCAGGAAAGAAAGATTCAGAACTGGTCTCCAGGAATTTTCTTTCTTTGGCACCAAAAACATTCTTGAGTAAAATCTTTTCCCATAACTGAGGATGAGGAATGACTTCTATTACCCAGAGACAGGAGGAAAGAGAAGAGTTTGCTCTGGCAGATGAGGAAGAATCCTTTAGAAAGGAGAAATTTCCTCCCATTGTCATTTGTACTCCTAAATGGGTCACGTTCAGGACCCATTTGTCTGAAATAATCTGTTGTTAAAGAAAGAAATGGAGATTAAGACATTTCAGAAGGGATAAGGGATGGCTGGCATAGGAGGGGAGAAATGTCCCATATATAGTCATTCTAACTTGTTTGACTGTCCTTTGTTGTGGGGGAGGGGGTCCTGCTTTCTTTTTGGAACCTCCTTGCCATTGCTTTTTAAATACCTGCTTGCCAGCATTTTGTGAAGACTGTTTATTTTGTTTCTCGACAAAATTAAATGATGGAGCAGAAAATCCTTTGGAGAACTTATAGAGAAGGAGGGCTAAAAAAATCTGAGATTCCCCGAATCAACTTACTTCTCTCATCACAATGTTTAATAATCTGTACAGCAGAGAGTCCAGAAACTAAGTCTCTATCCAAGAATGAAGTCAGAGTTTAATTTTCGATAGCTTCTGAGAAGTTCTGAGAACACAACCAGGCAAGCATCCATAAAACAGTAAGAGTGGCAGGAAGTAGTATCTACAGATTCATGAATACATTTCAAACAATGAGTAGTGACCTGAGAAACAGAAGAACCTAAACTACACAAAGCAGGTTTTTCCTCACAAGAGGAAACTAAAGCCAAAACATTCCCCATACAGTCACAGTTGGTCAGGATAAACTTTACCATATGAGCCTAACAGCTCAAATTCTAAAAATCAAAGTCACAGAACCATACACTTTTTCCTAAACTTATCATAAGCTTTACTATCCTTATCAGAAGGAAAAGTATTACAATTAACAAAATGTTTCACAACAGTTGGATTAACTAAACATATAGCAGCTGGGGCAAGTCTGGGATTAGTATATACAAACTTGAAAGACTGAGATATTTTGTATATTCTATCTGCTTTGTTAGGGGCAGCAAGTTGACTATCAGGGGAACCACAGGCTGTGGCAAACACATCATCCAATGCCAACAGCACAGGAGAGGGGTTAGAATGGGTGAGAGTTCTGGAAACTCCAGTTGTAGCAAATCATAATAGTTAATAAGGGACCAAGAAAATTCAGTATGTTCCCACTGAAAACAATGGTTCATTCTGGAAAGTCTTAGAGAAAGAGAATCCCTCACAGGGAGAATCAGATACCACACTCTCCTTGGAATCTGAAACAGAAACTTGGAAGAAAACACTGCATCTATCCCTTAACATTCTCTTACAGGTCCCACTTCTTAAACCTCTTGAGGAAAAGATGAATACTTTTTCTTTTACTGGAAACCAACTTACAAGAAGGGTCAAGAGCCTACACAAGACCACAAGCCAGGCCCAATAAATTATTCCTATCCAGAATAACTGATACAGGAGAAGCCAAATGTTTAGTTTTCTCTCTCTTTTTGACAGAAAAGTTAGGGAAAACAGACCCAGTATTGCCAGTAACAGCTTCCACAGGGATGGGCACAGCATTCTGGTTAAGCAGGGGCACATTCCCTGCCCCTTCTTACATGACAGACAAGGGTGTGTCTGTGGCTCTGGCTTGCCGACTGAAAGGACCCCAGTAGCCACTAAGGACATGGCTAACCTCCAGTCCATGGTCTTTATGGATAACACCATAACAGCAGAGTCACCAACCTGCAGCTGAGCCAAATTATCAGCCTTTTGTGGTGGTATAGACTACTTGGTAATCTTTTTCTTTTTGTGGCTGGAACAAGGTCTTTCTTGAGAGATTAGTAGTTCTTTTCCACGGTCAGGCCAAACATGGTGCTTGCTTCCCACTGAAGCTTAGCAGCAATAGTCAGTAAAAAAAGGAAAGAAGCAAAAAAAAAAAAAGTGACTTTTTACCTCAAAAAAACACAATAAAACATTTCACTTTCCTCAGCCCTGAAAAGTAAAATAAACAAAGTTTCTCCACAGAAAAAAAGACTTTCAACTTCTAACCAAAAAAAAATAAAATGTGTACTTCTGTTTAAAAGTATGTAAAAGTCACAAGACAGTCAATGAAAATACAATTACAAGCTTTAAAGTACTGCTTTCTCACAAAAAAAGTTAGCTTGACCAAGTGCAAAAGTAATGTGGAGAGCTTTTCCCCAAAGGGAACTTACTGTCCAGCAATGGAACAGATTTAGCCGACTAACAATCCTCGAAAGCCTGCAGAACAGAGCTCCTTTTGGCAACAGGAAAGAGCTTGATGCCCAAATCTGTCTTTTTAGTTAGATCAGCTGTAGTTAACAGTTTAAGTGCATGGAAGCTGGCCAGCTGTATATCCTATGGAGGATGTAACCCATTTAGCTTAGGCTACTACATCATGAATATCATCAAATGTTTATTATAATTTGAAAATTTTGTAAAGTCTGCCTTTTTAGGAACTGAAAGTTGAGAGTCACAAATATTACAGGCAGGATTGAATACATCCTCCAAAGCTGGCACAACAGAAGGTATGGGAATGGGATGAGGTATAACTTCTTGTAACATATAATAATATTTCCTCACATTAGTGGAACATCTACCTACCCCTATAAAACATACCTCATTCATCTTGGATACTGTCTGAGAAAAGGAAAATTCCTCCATGGGGGTTGTGAACAGCAAGTTCAAAAATTTGGGCTTGGTAATCTGGAGGAGAAATAGCCTTGTCTCTGTCTGTCAGAATAATCTGACATGTTTTCCTCATGAATACCTCTGCTGGCATTATACTCGGGTAGGGATTTCTGAGCACCAGGATTGACAGCCTCTAACAATTGCCTGGCTAAGGTGAGAAAATCATCTAACAAACACCATGTCTTCAGATGAGCAATGTTTAACCTTTTATTTTTCTTTACAGGTTTGGATGAAGACAGACTCTGATAAGACGCATCTATTCCATATAGAGAGCTCTTTCCCTGGCTACCATGAGTAAAATCTCCAGGACTGTCTCCCTGTCCCAAAGAAGATGGTTCTCCCTTGCCAGGATCAGACACAAGCAGTCTCAGAGGAAGTGACTGACCCCTGTTTTGTGGTGGCTGAAAGGACTGCATCAGAGGAAGCCAGAGAGGTAGGTGAGTGGTGTGAGGAAGGACAAATGGCCACTACAGATTCGCCCATCATCAGCTGATGCTTTGACAGAATCTGTGGTCTCAGCAAGGACTCTGGTAAATTGCTTTTCTTTCTAGGTACAGCAGGGGAATAAGCCTGGTTAAGTATCCATTCTGTGACTGAGGAGGATGTCTTCAAGGTAGTACCTTTGATGGAATAAATCAGTCAGAAGGTACATTGTCAAAAAGTGTTCACAAGCAGCATGTTTACACTCACATACACAGTAATGTATAAACAGCACACTAAAATCCTATAAGAAATCCTTTTGCCAAAAAACTTAGTCTGACACAAAAAATGTCAGGTGTATTATCATAAAGTGTACACAAACTCTGACATAACCCATGAAAATCCCAGCCTGTACAAAACACTTTATATAAGCAGTATGTTTTCTCACTGAATATACATATGTGAATATATATGGGTGTGCAAAAAAACGATAAGCAGCAGTAGTGTAAGCAGCATTTTTTTGTTACATCAGCGTGTGAATTGAGCGTTGGTTGTTGTCGTTTGTTTTGTTGATACGACCCTCACATGCAACCTTCAACCCTCTACACATCGCCTTTGATTTCGCCTTTTTCTTCCCATTTTTCTTGATATGCTTTTATAAGTACCTCTTACTCTTAGTACTTGATATTTTACATTTTGGTGCTTTAGATAGTGAATATAAATAGCTAAGGTTCAGGTTCATATACAAATATAGACTGATATAATATAGGGATGGATGGATGGATAGGCCATATTATATCAATAAGTTGTCTATCCTATGTAATAATTTTTTTTTTTTTACTTCATTTCGATTTTCAGGACTGATTTTTATTTATTATTAATACATTTATACACATATAATACTTAGTATCATGTTATTAATCATTGTATTATTTTAAATTTTTTATTTTTTATAATTTTTGATATATGGATGATGCTGATATTTTATTTTATTTTTTTTTTTTTTTATATATTCACATATGTATATATGTATTATACATTTGGTGCTTTTGATGAACATTGGCTTAGTAGCTAGTGTTAATGGCTACCCAAACAGCAAATAATTTTGATTGGCTTGGATAAGTATTTAAATGATGATTTAAATGGAACTTGACTTATTGTTTCTCACAAAAACAGCCAGTAAATAGTTTACAGCTAAAAATAGCAGTCCATGACAGTCAACTTCTGATATTTGGAAGAATACTGGGTTTCTTGAAAGGTAAACACCACTAAAATCCCTACTTAAAAATCCCATTTTTAAACGGCAGTACATCTGTGTGGAAGGATTCGACACTGGGGTCTTATCTGTCAGAAATTAAACTGAAGGCAGGCTACTGCTTCTGTGAAGCCTCTAAGCTGCTTCTTCATGAGATGGCAAAAGAAGTACTGAAGAAAGCTTCACTCTGCTAAGTTCCCTCCACAGGGCTTTTCGATCAGCAGTCATGCTGAAGGTGTGGGTGGGAATGTTAAGAATCTAAGTGGCAATTCTCAAATCTAAGTAGCAATTCTCAGATCTGCTTGGAGTTAGTGCAGAATGGCACAAAATACACTGATCCGACCGATATAGCCAACATCTTGGCAGACAGGTTCAGTGCAAACTTCACCCCCCCTCTCATCCCCAAAAGGGCCCATAACTATACCAGAAATCGCAGACACTCAGGTTAAAACAGCCTTCTCCAAAGCCAAAAACACAGCATCAGTGGGACTGGATGGTGTCCCAGGCTGCGTCCTATACAAGCTCAAAGATGAACTAACCCCTCACCTGAACATACTGTTTAAACTCAGCCTCTCCACAGGCTATGTGCCCACAGAGTGGCTCACAGAAATGGTTATTCCACTCCACAAAGGTGGAGCCACAACGGACCCAGGGAACTATCGCCCGATAAGCCTGACTAGCTTGGTCTGCAAAGCTATGGAGCGCATCATCATGGATCTCATTAACAGAGACATGGGGAACCTCCAAACACTGGACACTACCCAGTTAGGCTTTGTTAAGGGCAGATCATGCCTTCTAAACCTGGTGGACTTCTTTGAGACAGTTACCAAGGCTATAGACGAGGGAAAGGTGGTCCACACAGCCTACCTAGACCTCCCAAACGCCTTCAACACCATTCCCCACTCAGGTATTATAGACAAGCTTACCAGCCTGAACTTAAACCCCTATGTCATGAGATGCGTTGCCAAATGGCTCATGGATAGAACCCACACGGTAAGAGTTGCAGGAGCTAGGTCTGACTCTAACCCGGTTACAAGTGGCATTCCCCAGGGCTCAGTCCTAGGACCCCTCCTGTTCAGCATATACTTCTCAGAGGTACAGGCAAGCACAGGAGGACTATGGCTGACCAAATTTGCAGATGACTGCAAACTAGGGGCTATAATTGACTCTCCAGCTGACACAGACATCCTCCAAAAGGGTCTCACTGAGACAGATATCTGGTGTCAAAACCATGGCCTCAAGCTAAATGCCAAAAAGTGCATAGTCATCCCCTTTGGAAAAAACAAAGTACCCACAAACTATCACATAGGTGGTATCCCCCTAATTATGGAAGACATAATAAGGGATCTGGGGACCCAAGTAGATAGTAACCTCTCCTTTAATAATCACATTGCCAAAGTGGTCAGAAAATCCTTCTATGTGGCCCACCTAATCACAAAAGGGTTTGCATCCAGATCGAAAGAGGTCATTGGGCCCCTCTATGCATCATTCATCAGACCCATCATAGAGTACAATGCCCCATTTGGGGTGTACCTTACAAGATACCTGCAACAACTGGAAAGACCACAGAAGTACCTCACCAAGAGGATCACTGGCCTCAAGCAGATGCCCTATGCAGCTCGATTGAAGAAACTCCAGCTGTACTCGGTTGCATACCGCCAACTCAGAGGTGATCTCTGCCTGACATACAAGGCCATGTACACCCCCAGAATTGATGGACATGCTCCACCTAAAGAAAATCATATCCCCTCGAGCCACACACTCACCACAACAATAAATAGGACGTGCTGGAGGGATAGATTCCTGTCCCAGAGACTTCCCATTCTCTGGCACAAGATTCCAATCTACATTAGGCAGAGCTCCTCACTAACCCTCTTCAAGAGAAACTATGACGAGTGGATGGGGAAACAGAAAGTTTACCCCAGGGATCACTTCAATGGCTCTGCTGGACAGAGGCACAGGGAATTAATCTAAGGGGGCGGCGAAAGCCAACACATTCCGGATAGGCTTATAAATGCCTTCAGGCAGATAGCCTAGTACCTACCTATGAATTAGAGCTTTAGGAAGCTGGCTGACTGAATGTTATGTCATGGGCAAAGCACAACCCTTATAGCCTAAAGACTGGGTCCCTATTATTTTAGCGAATGCAATAAATTGTGAACACTGTTTAACCGAATGTTATTATGCGAAATGGCAAAATAGCGAAAGCACGGAACAGCAATTTTTTTTCCTAGGGAAAAAAAATCACTGGGCCATTTTCGGGACTTTGCCATTTCCTTCACTGTGGTCGATCTTGGAGTTAGTATATTTAAGTAGGGGGTATGGGGGTGAAGCCCCCCACTTTATTTTGTGTTTTGATTTTTATTTATTTTTGTACGGATCAGCGATTTTTTTCCCTGGGAAAAAAATTGCTGATCTGTGTGTTCGACATTTTGGGCTTTCAGGGATTGTGGGTCGATTATATAGCGTTCCCTTATCTAATATACACCCTAAAGACTGCTGCAGCAGTAGGAATGATGAACATCTATATGTTTACAAACCGCTGCTTGTCATGGGCTAACTGCACCTACTCTTACCTCAGGTCATCAACTAGTATACTACTACTTGAATTTGTCTCTCCCTTTGAATTTCTGTTCCCTCATAACTGGCTAACAAAATAATTATCTATAATAACCAACCAATATGCACCGGAAGATCCCTACCTTCCCAAATCCCTAGGAAGAAAGATCTATAGTTCAGCTCTATATTCTGACCTATCAACTATGGTTCAACTCTATATTCTGACCTATCAAATTTTGTAATTCTTCTTACAGGTTCCTCTTTAACTTCTCCAGCTCTACACACAATCAAAAAAGTCTCTTCATTCTCCTCTCACCTCACTCATACATTTTCAACAAATTTGATCAACCATTATAAAAGTACTCAACTATTTACTTACTATATTTTTACTGGCATGTCTAGACAGATTCTGAATTTCCTAGTCATCACTGCCACCCCAGACAGTGTAAGCCTATTCTTAGATTTTCATATTTATCTAACAGTTTTCCTATCTCATCTCAGATTTCAGCGTAAATGAATATTTATTATTGTGCAAAATTTTATACTCTTTAAATTGCATCCTTTTGCACACCATGAGCTCCTATTCAGTCGCAATAATCCAGTTTATTAATTCAGGCCATTCTTCTTCAGGAATTATAACCTAGTTAATTTCCCACACCTTAAGAACAGTAGTTCAACTGTCATTTTTGGGGAGTAAAAAAAACACACACACACACACACACACACACACACACACACACACACACACACACACACACACACACACACACACACACACACACACACACACACACAATACTTCAGCACTTCTTTCAAGAAATTACATCACCATTTTGAACAATTTACTCCCAAAGTGCTGATTCTGGTCTCCCTCTCTCTCTAAAAACTGTTCTCTCCTCCTCATCTCTTTGTCCCCCACTACTGAACATAAATCCTGATCACACTAATTGAGCCTTATTGGTAAACATCTTCTGCAATTCTTTCTTAAGTGTTACTAATCTGATCAACAGATCTAATCACATCTGTTGACCTTCTGAAAAGGTCTCTAAGGTATCATTTCTATCAAAAATTAAAGTTTTTCATACAGCATTTCCATCCATCTAGCAGAGTCAGAATGTATCTAGCATATAGTATAAGTTGAGTGGCTTTCATACACTGGCATATCAGGAACTCCCAGCTTGCTCTGTTCTCCTGGTAATATTACTATCATCCACACCTTTTTTCCCCTTCCATCTAAAGAAAGCACCCAAAGGAAGTCATTCATCCAGTTTTTCAAAGTGGCCATCTGGTATCTGCTAGACAGATACAAGACAAAAAACTGGTCCAAATGGAGACAGCAGTTGTGGTAGTATATACCACTGCATGACTTCCACTCTTGACAAACCTAGAGGCCAAAGGAGGATTCAAGGGCAGACAAACAGAAGTTGCTGAAAGGTAAGCTTTAACTGAAGAATATGCCACCCCAGTATGGAGCAGATCACAGGAATAAGAGAGGACCAAATGAACCCCCACATATAGAGGATCCTGATGGCGACAGAGGCACTGGACAGAAAATCTTTTTCATTTAGACATGTATGATTTTCTGGTAGTCAGTTTCCTGGGCTCCTCCAGAACCCAGAGCATGTCCTCAGAAAAGAGGTGCCAAAAAGGAATCAAAACCCTATCACCCACAATTCCAATTTGAAGAGTGGACATGTGAAGATGAGTAAAAGATCCCTTGCCTTGTGTGAGAAGATCCACCTGGAGAGGTAACCTGTGGTGATTGCCCCTGGACAAGTGATAGAGAAGGGGGAACCAATGGGGTCTGGGCCAAAAGGGAGTTACCAGCAAGATTTTGGGAGAGTCCTGACTGATTTTGTGCACAACACATGGCAACAAAAGAAGGAGGGAAAGGAATATAAAAACATTCCCTCCCAAGGAAAATACAGGGAATCCACTTTCCAAATCAGAGGGCTTTTATTTAAAACAAGAAGCATCTTTATTAAATTATAATACATGACATAGGCAATCATTCGTTTATAGAAATGAAAACAAACCACACTGACATTTTAGTTGCAAACATTATATATATCACAAACCATAGTAACATAATTGTAGTTGCAACCATTATACATCACTTAAAATGTATCCAGTCATTGTCAGTCAAACATTCCATAGCTCATTCAAATCCTGCCTTCTTTTAAACCTCATTCCTCATCTACATGTATTGTTCCCACAATTTCAATTTTTTTTTATGCAATTCGCTCCTACCCCCCTTCTTTTACCCTTTTCTAAAGATCCCAATTCTAGTTGTTTTGTTGCTGTCACTAAATATGCTACCTCTAGTAAAATTGGTTTAGACTTTGATTTCCATTTTCTAGTAATTGCTTTTTTGGCAGCCACCATAATTAGACTCAGCAAGGCCCTACTATGTCTAGACAATTCTGATTCTGCGTCATAGCTCAAAAATATTATTTCCTTAGTTATACTCATTTGTTCACCTAGTATCTCTGACAGAGCAGTCTTTAAAGTCTGCCAACTCATTACACTCCCAGAATACATGCTCCCGTTTACCTCTTTCTTCCCCATTACACTTCCAACATTTGCTGTCTACCTAAGGAAAACTTATTTGGGGTCTTCTTGGGGTATAAAAATACCTGTATAAACACTTCCTAGCAAAGATCCTAAATCTTCTAGACTTTGTTGCATATTTGAGAGACACACATATATCCCCCATTGTTTCTTTGTGAATTGCTTATCCAAACTCTCTTCCCAAACCTTTCTAACCTCCTCTAATTAATTCTTATATTTATTGTGCAATATTTTGTATGCTCTACTAATTATTCCTTTTTTAATCCACATAGATTTCTGGAGCAGGAAAAGATAAGCAGTCCTGGTCCTCCAAGGTACTCATCAAGTCCACCACCTTTTGTGAGCTTTGGGGGTTGTGCCTAGTTTTCCCAATATCCCCCATTGCTTCTAATTTCCTGAAGTTTGGATCAAGGGACAGTTGTGGCATACTTAATTAAACTTCTCAGCCTTTCTTACTAAGCTGCTGTTTCTGCAGAGAGTGTGGGGTAGACCTATCATGTTTCCTGCCACCATGAAAAGTACTGCCCTCTCCACTAACAAACTCAGCATAAGAATGTGCTGGAAAGTTAGCAGGGTCTGTAGGAGGCACTATGCTTCCAAAGGAGTATGAAAAGATAACTGTAGAGAGCCCTTACTAACAGCCACCATCACAGGAAACTTCAAGTTAACTTTAAATCCCTGATCTTGGAAAGTACTTATAAAGAGCACCAGCTGCTTTATGTTAAAATGGGTCTATATGACAGTATCGAACAGACTAAATAGCGAATGCTATTTAGTCGATCTGATACTGTTGAAATGGCAAAATAGTGAAGACACAGAACATCTAATTTTTTCCCAGGGAAACAATTTGGTGGGCCGTCTTCGGGACTTTGCCATTTCCTCCACTATGGTGCGATCTCGGAGTTAATATATTTAAGTAGGGGGTTGTGGGGGGCAAAGTCCCCCAGTTAAATTTGTGTTTAAGTTTGTTTTTTTGTTTTTTTTTACTGAGTAGCGAATTTTTTTCCCTGGGAAAAAAATTTGCTGTTCCATTTGTTTGATATTTTGTTGTTTAGATATTATCAGTATGATGAAATAGCGTTGGCTATTTTCATCATACAATAATATAATATAGACGCGTTAAAATTTAGGGATGCACTATAATCTGCTGCCATCTTGATTCTATATTCTGCAATTTTTAAATCTGGTCCCTTTTCTCTGGCCATTTTAAGAATGGCCTCTCAGACTGTATCATCCAGACACTTGGAGCTGAAGTGTTGAGACAGATTATGCGATGTACAGACAAAAAAAGTTTCTCTAGAATGAAGCACCTCCCAAGAAAATGTCAATATATCAAAAAAGCAACAAGGAAGGTACATACATGGCTGAGCAGAAATAATTTATTTAAAGTAAGTGGTTTCATGTCTCGTGAAGAAGCATCAATGAGATGTGAAAGCGCTTACTTTAAATAAATTATTTTGCTCAGCCATGTAGGTACCTTCCTTGTTGCTTTTTTGAGAGATTATGTGTTGTGGCTATTCAGTCAGTAGAGGCTTACTTCTTTGTGGTAGTGGGGCCATCTCTTTTTTGATGAATTGCAAGAAACCAGATATGATGCACCCTCCAGCAACTCAGTATCTTGCAGGTTATTACACCGAGCCCTATTTTCTTCATCATCATCAAGCTTCAGGGCCAGGCAGTCCACTCATGACAAATACAAGATCTGCAAGAATACAAGAAGTCCAGTAATGGTTTCTTGATTCACCATAACCTATTGCTGCTTGGTTGTATTACCCTTCTATGCCCTGCTGCTTTGTTTCATGAACTGCTGTGTTTATTTTTATTTGATGAACATCAACCACAGTCAATCTAAGCAGGTTAGTGAGTGACTCTAGTGTGGCTCAAATGGCCTTGAGATACTCCATCCACCATACTGGAATGCTAAATGAACCTTAATGTAGAGGGCAACTTCTTTCTTACAGGATAACAGGCAGTCTATCCAGTGGATGTTAGGTAGGATTATGGCTAGTTCAAAAGCCTAATATATCCCAAACACTAACTGTGGAGGTAGAAATAAACTAAAAAGAGCACAACGACATGAGAGATCTGTGTCTAGGCATCCTCTTCCATGCATGATTCTGTGCATGCACCCACAACATTCCCTTTGTCTTGCAAAGTTTTAAAGAGCTCTGCAGCAGCAGAATCAAAGAGATTCTGGGTTTCCATGGGAGGTTCCATGAATTTGGCTTTAATCTCCTCAGGGACAGATTGCAACCTACATCAGGAATATCTTTTGACAAGTGACCCTTACACAGCTGCCAAAGAAGAAGCATCAGCAGCATCATAGCTGCATTTGATGGAATGGAGAGCTATCTGATACATAGAACCTAATAAGGAAATGGCATAGGTCATAGGAGACCCAGGCATATCAACCAGAACCTCTCCAAGCTTACAAAGAAGGGCCAGAATATATCTGGTCATATAGGTTTAGTAATTTATGGCCCCAAAGGCTAAGGTGTCAGAGGGATATACCTTCTTATTGTATCTGTCCGTAGCTCTACTATCCTTATCGGAAAGTAAAAGCTTAGAAAAAGGAATCAGCTTAGGTTTTGTCAGCAGAGAGAGAGAAATTACTGCAGCATTAGAAGAACAATTCTTGTAGAAGAGTTTTTGAGCCTCAGGAACTTTATAATACTTGTCAGGTTTTTAGAAGCAGAGGGCTGAGACTCTGAACCCTGTGAAGCAGAAGTAAAAGTAACAAGGATGGCTTCCAAAATGGGGTTACTGCAGAAGGCCTGGGACAGTTCATCTGCAAGAGGTCATAATATATCTTCTGGACATTTAGGAATTCTCCCAATGAAAATGCTCCATCATTTTTAACAATAGTGTCCCCAAAGGAAATCTGTTCTTCATCAGGGGAAATTAGAAGAGACAGCATCATCTTCATCCAATCCCAACACAAGAGGGGAATGGATATGGGAAGAATAAGCTAGAGACTCTTCCCCAGAATTTAGATATTCTTCCTCAGAGGAATCAGAAATCCTAAGTTTCTTGAAGGGAGTAGAAGAGAAAGTGTAGGATGTAGGTACTGACAAGCCTTGAGGGGGTTTTAGCCTGAGAGCCTTAAAAAAACCCTCAGTGAAATCTACCCTCTCTTTATTTGGGGGGGGGGGTTAAGAGAAACCTCTGCCCTAACAAGCTAAAGAGGTTATGTATCCTAACTTCAATAAGGGAACCAGCTAATTCTTTCCTAACAAATATATGGGGAATCAGCCTAGACACTTCAGGGATAATCCACTGCAGCTCCCACTTCTCGTCTGCAGCAAAACAAGGCTCAGCCTTAGCAGAAGTGCAGATAGCAAGCCCTGTGTCAGTCTCCAATAGAGTCACGACAGAGGGAGCAGGTGTCATAACCAGATAGTCCTCCAGCTTTTCATTCAGTCCTATGGACATATCTGGTAGAGGCTGCACAGCAGGAGTCCCTAACCACATCTTTTTAGACTTCTTTTTAGTATGTGACTGAACATCTGGGAGGGCTGATTCAGAATGAAGGGTTCCTGTCCATCAGTGGAAGACAAAGGGTGCAAAAATCTAGATGGAACTTGCCTGAGGGATGGGATAGGAAGGGACTGAATTGACAAAGGCAGACAAAATGTTTTCCAATAGATGATGCATGAATAAAGGAAGCCACAGCTGTTAAGACCCCTACATGGCTATAAAGACAACTTTGGACTTGTGCCACTTAGCTTTCTGAATGAACGTCATAATCACAGGAAAATGGGGAAACTGCAAGAGTCCAGCAGCCATTTCTGGATGACAAACTCGCCAGAGCAATCCACTGGAAGTGATGGGGAGTAACAGCTGCTGCACTTGATATTGACTGGAGAATCAGAGGCCACAGCACAGCTTGCCTCAATGAAGGAAAAGCTTTCACACCACCAAGGGGCCTGATGAACCCTCATTAGGCAGCAGTACAAAAATGGCTGAACTTTTCCACAAATGAAGTTTCTGTTCCTAGAATATGATTGGCTGTGAGAGAGGGGTTGGATGACATAGCCCATTCCAACATCCCTACCTCTTCATGACACAAGGAGGTAAGTGGGTCAACCCCTTGCTTTTTGATGTAACATGCCTCTGTCATATCACTGGAGTGGATAGCTATCACAACCTAGAGGCAGGCAGCCATGAAATGTTGCGGGGGGGGGGACATCTCGTTTCTAGTACACTGATGTGATGACTGGCCTCTGTTGAGGTTTTTAGTTTGCCTTCCCATGACAGCTGACATCAGTGGACTGGGAATGTGGAAGGGATCATCTGAGAAGATGCATCTACCACCATAGATATTTCTTGTAAGCTCTGGCTACATACACACACACACACACACACACATATATATATATATATATATATATATATATATATATATATATATATATATATAAAACTGATTTTGATCGATTTTCCCTTTGGTCAACATCTGTTTATTTGACAAAATGTACTAGACTACACAGGGTTGGCAGGTGTGTGAGATTACACATTTTGGGGTAGGGAAATATGCCCTTCACTCGCATGGTGCAATCTTGGAGTTACTATATATTATAAGCAGGTTCCAGTGTTTAGGTCACAAGACATTTCCTGTGAGCTACAATGCCAAAACCAGATGCCCACAGCACCACTTCACCGTAAAGCAGTAGGGACAAATTTGCTATAGCTTTAAATACCAACGAGACACGTGGCACATCACAACGATCTCCAAGGACAGCTACTTGGATGTATTTTAACAACAGAGACAGTCGGGTAGCTATCCTTGAACAAGCAATAACAACACTTCTAGAGAGACTGTCTCTGTTGTTGGAATACAGCCAAGTAGCTGTCATTAGGAAATTGTTTCGATGTGCCATATGTCTCATTGGCATTTAATGCATAGCGATTTTGCTTTTTGTCCCTACTACTCTACAGTGAAGCAATGCTGCGGGCTTCTGGTTTTGGCGTTGCAGCTCAAAAGGAAATGTGTCGTGACCTAAATGTCAGAACCTATAATTAGCAGGAGATTTGGAAGTGCAAGGGGGCTTGCTCCCCTGCAAAAAAAAATATGTTTTAATTTGTTCTAAACTTTGTTTTGCATGAGCTGAGATTTCTTGCTTGGAGCATACATAGTAGCTTGTCTCACAGTCAACCTTTTGTGGTCAATTTTATGAACGTCAGTCTTTGGGCTAGTCATTGTTTATCAGTAGACACACACACAAAAATATAAATACCATATTGGCCCGAAAATAAGCTGCACTTTTTATTCAAATTTCAACTGTGAAAAGTTATGTTGCAGCTTATATTTGCTACCTTAGCTTTTACGACATTTCATCATATTGTATGATGTAAGATTCTGTTTTTTTCTGATATGAATGATCAGTTAGAGTGAAAAGTATCATCAAGCCTAGGAATTCAGTGCACATTTGATTCAAGTTTCAGACTTGCAGTTGTTCATTATGCTAAAATTACAACCAACAGAGAGGCAGGAAGAAAATATGTAATGGATGAATCAAATGTGTGACGTTGGGTTGCTTCAGAACAAAAATGGAAAAAAGCAGTCTCAACAAGAAAATCTTTCAGGGGAGCAAAATGTGGCAAATATCCAGAACTTGAAGCTAGAGTTATTTCATTTGTGCAAGATAAGAAAAAATATGGGATGCCTATCTCATGAGAGATAATTCAACTGAAGGCTTTGGCAATCGCAAAGATCTTGAACATACCGTAAAAAGAATTCCATGCAAGTATTGGCTAGTGCCGTCAGTTTATGCGGAGAAATAGCCTCGTTGTCCGATGAAGCACTACACTAGCACAGAGACTGCCTACAGACTTTCAGGAAAAACTGATTAACTTTCAGCAGTAAATCATACAAATGCGACAATGTCATTCCTACCTTTTTCATGAGATCGGCAATGCTGATGAGATGCCTGCTTTTTTTGACATGCCGAGCAACACAACAGTAGATAAGAAGGGGGGGAATTTTTAAGAGAACCAGAAAAAAGGAATGAAAGGATAAAATCAGTTATGTTTAGATGCTAAATAAATGTCCACAAAGAGGTCTATGCGACAAAATATCCATATGAATCAAGTAAAAAAGAATTAAAAGAAAAGCTTTTAAAAGCTTTATTAGTGCAAGCTTGTGAAGCGCACTAATGGTGGGACTTCTTCAGACTCAAACAGAAAACAACATAAACGACAGGTTTAAGGTTTCTGGAAAAAACTTGGCGTTAGGTGCCGTTACTAGTTTGTTCCAATTAATAGTATGTGCTTCAATTTGGTTAAAGAGACATGAAATCCCTAACTATGAATGAATGAAAAACAAAACAACTTAAAAAAAAAATCTAAACAAAACTTAGATGAACCATTAAAAAGTTAAAACATAATTTAAGATATAAAAACAAATAAAAAAAAATAAAAAGTATATATGGTAATACAAATCACATCTATATATTACTACATGTTTCAGACCCAGGAATGAGCAATAAAAAAAAAAAACCAGTAGACAAAAGTTACTCAACTTGGGCACTGAATACATATATAAATAAATCATATAAAAGAATCAATACATAAATATCGAAGAAACATTAAAAAAATCAGTGAGTTTCAAAAAAAAGATGGATTGACAGGGGAAGAACTATTCGCTGGTCAGAACAAGTCACGAAACAACTACCCTGTTTGGTCAGAATCCCAAAAAAACAAATATATGTTCAGGAAAGTCTAACAAAAAGGATAAAACTATGTTAAGTAGTGCAATTAATGTCACCTGTGCAAAAGAAAAAGTAGTGTAATTAAACGTTAATGTTTGTGTAAAAATATAAAATATGTAAAATGTATATGAAATCTTTAAAAAAATATATGTACTAAAATGAAAATAATAAGTAAAAAATGCAACAGATAAAAATAAATACAAGGACAAATAACAAATTACTTACTAAAAATTAATCCAAAGCAGAGGTACGGTAACAAACGAAACAAAAACAAAAAACCCCTCCCCAACGTACAGAGTCACAAATGACCGAGTGTTGTGATGTAGGTATGTAGTCAAGGCAATTTCCAATTGGCATGGCAACCGTGATAGTGTTGTGATAGTCTCATTTAAATTGGGGGGGGCATTGGCTTGGCACCTAAAGTTGCCAAAAGTTCCAATTGGAACTCAAGGACTTCAAAGGGTCCTTCATGTCAATATCATGTGATATGGTGTCATTCTCTTTAAATTGAAATTATGGCTAGGGTTTATAATATAATATTTCATTCAAGTGCATTTCTTTGTTTCTTTTTAAATTAGTATAGTGTTTAGTCACCCCATTCTAAACAGTTTTCTTTCCTAAATGAAAGGCTGAATGAATATTTTAGGTCACAAATAAATTACTTTGGTTGACAAACGGCTAAATTTATATTTGAGTCATATTAATTTGATACTGCATGTTCACTTACTGTGAATGACTGTCCTGTATGTAACATGTACACAATATAACTGATTGCACTCTCACATTTTTACTGACACTTTTCTAATTACATATTTGTTTAATATCTGTAATTTCAATTTCAATTTTTGGCTTTTAAAACAATTTGACACCTAATTTTTTATATGAATGAAAAGCCATAATTTCAATTTTTAAATATTTTTAAGACCATATCACCTGACAATTTGCCACAAGGCCCCTTTGAAGACCCATTTGGAGAGTACTAGAAATTGAGAAGCCATTGACGCCTTAGCCAGACTACTGTCATATTATATTATTGTGGGTATTAAGCACAGTTTGTTGATTGAAAACACAGTACCTGACGTTACTACACATAATACTGTCTTGTTGCATATACTCTTTTTTATGTATATAGGTTTATTGTTTGCTTTTTAATTTTATGTACATTTTTTACATGTTAGCATATATATATTTTTTAAGTAACCTTGCATTTTACCTTTATATGGTTTATACATTGCTGTTTTGTTTTTTAAATTATATTTACATATTTTCTATATTTCACCATAAATTCTTTGCTATATTACAATATGACTTATTCTTTGATGTGATTTATTTATATATGTATTCAGTGCTCAAGTTGAGTAACTTTTGTACATACTGGTTTTTGTTTTTTACTGCTCATTCCCTAGTCTGAAACATGTAGTAATATATAGATGTGATTTGTATTACCATATATACTTTATTTTTATATTTGTTTTATATTTAGTATTTATTTAGATACTGTAATAATGACATCTTAGCGATGCTTCTAATCTTTTTAATGGTTCTGAAGTTTTGTTGATTTTGTTTTAAATTCATTCATAGATTCATCTCACTAGTTGTTAGGAAACTATACCTTTAACTAATTAAAGCACAGAAATGTAACCTAGCAACAGCACCTTTTTGGCGCCAAAACCAGTATTTAAACCTTGGTTTTTGTCAGAATCTGTTTGTCTGAAGAAGTCCCACTATTAGTGGGACGAAAAGTGCTTCACAGTATTGGTTCAATAAAGCTTTTGGAGAAATCTTTTTTACTACTTGATTCATATGGATATTTTGTTGCATAGGACCTCTTTGTGGACATTTATTTAGCATCTAACATAACTGATTGTATCCTGGATTTTGTCTACAGCAGCCATTTGAGTGTGGAGAATTTACAAGTGTGGACTATACAAGAATTCCCTTGGTGTTCACAAGTACAGGGTAATTTTGTCTTCTGGTTTTTGTTTTCACTTGTTTGTTACTTTTTGCGTTTGAAGATTAAGAAGCCATCAGTCACCCTTCTGTGTGAGTGGATTCTCGCTCCATGGTCCATAATATCATCAAAGTCCATCATTAAGGGGTTCAAAAAATGCTGTGTGTCGAATGCACTAGACGGCAGTGAGGAAGATGTATTATGGGAGGAGAGTGAAGAAAACAGTGAGAATGATGAAATGAATACTGGTAATGACAACAGTGATGACAGTGAATAAGGCAATGAAAATGTGTTTGGTACTGGTTACTCAACCGTATGTTAGTACTGAAGTTAATATTGATCGATACCGTGCTTTACAAGAAAATAAATGTGTACATTAATTGTTCTTCCTTCAAGTCTCTCTGTCTGTCTTTTTTTTTTCTTGAATTTTAAGGGTGCAGCTTATTTTCAGGAGAATATGGTACATGCTTTTTTGTCACCAGATCTAGGGTTCTGAGGCAGGTATGATTGGAAGCTAAGAGTTTGAGTTAGAATACCTTGTGCTGAAGACTTTTGCCCTGTTGTGAAAAATACAGGCTCTGCATGTTTTGCTGTTCAGGCTCTAGACAATGATAGTGAGAAGACATGATGGTTACAACTGCAACTCTGCAAGGTTTACTACTGTTCCTAGAGATGAGGACATTTTCAGAACAGTCTCCAAAACTGAGATCAGTTCTGATATTGAAGGAAGAGCTACATGTCAGTCATCTAGGGAAGGAAAATGTTGCTTTCCTTTAGCCTGTAAATGCTAGAAAGTGGACACACATTTGGTTAACACCCTAGAGGATGTGGTGAGGGCACATGCAAGAGTCCTGAATTAGTAGTGACTGTCTTCTACTCAAAGGTGTAGATAAGTCTTGGATTTCTTGGCTATCTTGCTGTGGACTTGGGTACATAGTGGTTCAAAGACCACATCCAATCTCCTGCATGAAATGTACCATGACCATTGAAAAGATATCCTTTAGAATAAAAATACAGTTGTGTAAGTTGAACTTAAAATAACAGTAGATGTTTGAATGATCACTGCTGCAGTAGCCTTTGTTATGTAGTTTATATCCTGCTAAGGATATAACAGCTGGACCCCGTCAAAAGCTTCAAGGCACCTCCCATCCACCCAAACTGTCAAGAGGTTCAAGCTGAGCTGACTAAAAGATAAGCTTGGGCTCAAAGCCCTTCAGAGTTTCCTGTCAGCAGAGAGAGGGAGGCTGAGCCCTGAAAAGGCTAGGTTAGTAATAACAAAAAAATAAAAGGGCACACCCTGACATAAAAAAACACCAAAAAACAAGGGGAGTGGAGTGGCTACTGAGCAGTGATCATTAGAACATCTACTGTTATGGTAAGTTCAGCTTACACAACTGTAGTATGTTCTTCACACTGATCACTGCTGCAGTAGCCTTAGCTATCTGGGAATATTACCATAGCTAACTATATTTGGGAAGTGGAAGGAAAAGGGTCTAGGAGCCTCTGGATAATGGTCCTAGCAAAGCATGATCTAGACCTAGAGAAGGAAACCAGCTTATAGTGCTTTCTAAAAGTATGTACAGATAACCAATTAACTACTTCTAGAATCCAATCCTTTTCAAAAAGCCATAGAAGAAGCTAAGGTTCTTATAGAGTGGGCCTTGACCCTGCCTGGAATAGATTTGTCATGGGGGGTATAACAAAAGGTAATAGCCTTAGACAACCATTTGGAAAAAAGAAGTTATGTACTCACTATAACATTCCATCTGAGTAGTTGTACTTTATTTGTCTTCAACCTGTGAGTTACAGATCCGTACAGGATCTGACATGGCCGCATCACCAGCATCTGATTTGAGCTCTCAGCTCCTCCCCTTACCCATAATTCCCCCTGTCTCCTTCCTCCCTTCAGATTGAGTTTGCTGCCCTATACCTAGCATATACCCGACCCAACAAGACCTTAGCACAACTGGCACTGCACAAACCTGAGCCAGAGAATGGTGGAAGGTATCCCTGATGAGAACATCTTCCACTCATATAGCTAGTATCACAGTGACAAGGTAGGGGGAAGGAGGGGGGGATGGTTTAAGACAAATGAAGTATAACTACTCAGATGGAACGTTATGGTGAGTACATAACTTCTTTATCTGAAGTAGTTTACTTCATTTGGTCTTCAACCTGAGGGACAGAGTCCCCAGCTACTTTGCACCTGGGAGCCCCTCATGGAAGGATATTCTGGAGCACGGTGGAGCCAAAGGATGCCCTGTTCCTGGAAATTATGTCCAATTTGTAATGAGAAATGAAGGTATGAGATGAGGACCATGTAGATGCTGAACAAATATCATCCAATGATACCCTAGACCAGAAGGCCACTGAAGTTGCCATGGATCTGGTAGAATGACCTTTAACTTGACCTGGTGGGGAAAAGTCCCCTAACAGAGTATCCCCAAAAAATGCATTGGGTGATCCACCGGGCAATTGTAACCTTAGATATTGGTTCACCTAGGAAGGGTCTTGAGTAAGAAACAAACAGCTGGTCAGATTTTCAAAAGGCTTTTATTCTGTGCAAATAAAAACGTAATTGTTTATGCACATCTAGCAAGTGAAACTTATATTCTCCTTTGTTTTGGAAATTTGGAAAGAAGACAGGGAGACTGTCTGATTTATATTTACTTCTGATGCCACCTTCAGAAGAAAGGAGGGATTGGTATGCAAAGATATCCTATTGTGAAAAATCATGTAAGAAACCTTGATAGAGACTGGAGATCCGACACTCTCCTGGCAGAGGTAATGGCAACTAAAAAAGCCATCTTCCAAGATACATACTGCAAATCCACTGAGGCTGCAAGTTCAAAAGGGGGTGAAACTAAAGTAAGGTCCCACAGCAGTGCAGGATTCTTCACCGGGGGTCTCAGGAGAAAGGTACCTTTAAGGAAAGTCTTGCAAAGTTTAGATGAGGCCAAGAAATTCAAGTTTTCCCCCACATGAAAATTCGAGATAGCAGCCAGTTGGTCTTTGACAGTGGAAGAACTGGCACCCTGCTGAAAAATACTCGCCAAAAACTCCAATACCACAGATACTGGAGCAGTAAAGGGATCCAATGCTTGCTGCAAAGCCCATATTGCAAAACATTTCCATTTACTATGGTATACTGTTCTGGTTGAAGACTTTTGAGCCGCCAACAGAATATTTTTACCTGGGGAAGATAAACCTGGAGTCCTAAAAATCATAGGAACTGGAGCAGCCAAGCTGTGAGCTTCAGACTGACCAGGTCTGGATGAGTAATCCCTGAGGAATGGTAAATAAGATCCGGGACTGGATCCAGAGTCCAAGTTGGAATTACTAGGCGAGACTAAAGTGACGGGAACCAGACTTGGTGAGACCAGAATGGGGCAATAAGGATTACGAAGCTCCACAGCCTGCATGCTTTCTGAAGAAACTTTGATAGCAGGGGCAGAGGTGGATAAGCATAAAGTAGACCGGGAGGTCAAGCATGAACCAGAGCATCTCTGGGGGCTTCCCCTTGAGGGAGGTTCAGAGAGAAGAACTCACTGCATTTCACATTGTAAGGAGATGCGAAGAGATTGCAGCAAGGCTGACCCCACTTTAGGAAGATCTGCTCCGCCACTGAAGGATTCAGAGACCACTCATAAGGCATCAGCACAGACCTGCTGAGCCTGTCCGCCAAAATGTTGGACCGTCCCAGAATGTGCGTTCCCACCAGAAAATGGCTGGTGGAAATCACCTATTCCCACACTGTCATGGCTTCATGACAAAGGGGGTAAGATCTGGTTCCCCCCATTTATTGATATACCAGACCCACAGACATGATGTCTGTCTGAATAGCAATTGCCCCTAAACAGATGGGCATAAAGTGCCTGCAACGCCAAAAGCACCACTCTCATCTGCAGGATATTGGTATGCAAATTGGTCTCAGATGGAGATCACGTGCCTTGGACCATCCTGCCCAAAGCAATGCCCCCCCCACCCTAGCTGGGAGGCAACCGTGGTCATTGTGGCCTTGGGAAAGGGTGAAAGAAAGGGATGTCCCCTGATTGAGTCTGGGGAATGAATCCACCACCAAAGAGAGTCTTTACACACTTGGGAGATTTGCACCGGTTGAGACAAAGGCAGGTCTAAAAGAGACCATTGAACAGCAAGAGTCCACTGAAGAATATGAAGCATATGAAGGCACGCTAAGAGTAGAAGATTGATGGTGACCGCCATCAACCCTAGTGCCCTCAGAACTGTTTCTGCTGTCAGACATTGAACTTGCAAAATGTACAGCATGTGTAGCTTCAGGCTGTGTATCCTTTCTGGAGTAAAGAACACTTTCATCTTGGTAGTGCCCAACCTAGCCCCAATGAAATCTAAGGTCTGAACTGGGATCAGTGATGATTTGTTGAGACTGATGGAGAAGCCCAGTCTCTGAGTTAAAGATAGGAAAAAATCACTGACCTGGCAAAGTTGATGCTTGGAGGGGGCAGCAAGGAGCCAATCATTCAGGTAAGGAAAGACCTGCATGCTCTGAAACCTCAGGTGAGCCGCTACTACTGCCATCACCTTGCTGAACACCCTGGGGGCTATGGTGAGACCAAAGGGAAGGCCTCTGAACTGATAATGATTGGTTCCTGGTCAGAAGTGGAGGAACCTCCGGGAGGGCCTGTCCTTCTTGATATGGTAGTATGCATCTTGAAGGTCTATCGAGCACATCCAATCATTTACCTGCAGGTAGGGCAGGATGGATTGAAGAGTGAAGATCCAGAATTTCGCCTTGGCTACTGACAGGTTCAAGGTGGTTAATCCAGAATAGGTCTTAGGTCCCCCGTTTTCTTTGGCACTAAAAACAACCTGGAATAAATGCCTGATCCGGATTGGTCTGGGGGGACAGGTTGGATGACTCGTTTTCTTAGCAGCTTTTCTACCTCTAGAGTTGCTTCCTCCCTTTGCGTGGGTGGGACTTTTGGGAGGTGCTTCAGTGGAAGCGGTGTTTCGGTGAACGGAATGGAACAACCTCTGGATATGATTTGCAATACCCAACGGTCTGTTGTTATGGACTCCCATGCCACTGGGTGAAGTGATAGGTGCCCCCTGACTGCCTCCAGAGATGAGCAGCCGGGCACCCCTTCAGGGCTGCTGTGCGGGTAAGTCTGAGAATGGTTCTTGGGACCAGAAGTTCCTTGGACCCCCTCTGCCTGTAGGGAAGTGTCTGTCAAAACCCATTCTGCCTCTGGGGGAAGGTTAGTCCTGAGTTTCCCGGGAAAATGCCTGAGACTTAAGGAACTACATCTTCTTCATGCCTCTCTGATTCCTAGAGAAGGATCTTTGAGGGGAGGAAAAGCGGATCCCAACACCAGACAGTGTCTTCCCATCCTTCTCACTCTGGACCAAGGTCTCTCTAACTGACTTCCCAAAAAAGGAAGAACTGTCATATAGGGCATCTGTGAATGATGCCTTGAAGGGTTCTCAGACTTGACAAAGCCAGAGCCAGGCATGGCACCTGATGGCAATGCCCAAACTGGCTGCCTAACAGCTCCTTCTGTAGCATGGGAGAGGAGGTGCATGGATGTATTTGCTACTACCTTGAGAGTGGCCATCCAAGCGGAGAATGTCCTCTTGTCTGCTGCCGACATGGACTCGGGGGTCAACTCAGCTATCTCCTTGACCAAGTCTCACTGCAGCTGAATCACGTGCCGTGTAATTCAGCACTCTTACAGAGTAGGTCGCTGAAACATACATCCGCTTCCCAAATTGGTTCATCTCCCATGACTCACAGTCTGGAGGATGGACCGAAGAGCTCTCCTGTGCCAGCTCTTTCTTTGTGGCCACTGCCACCACCATAGCATCAACCAGGGACCCTTTGTTCCAATATGTCCTGTCTAAGGGTGGGCTGAGGACCTTATCAGGGCTCTTGGGGATGGGCTCCACTGTGTCCGTCTCCTTCCATATTGATTCTATCATAGGTTCATAGATTAGTACTAAGCTAACTGCCCTTGCGAGCCATTTTAAGCCTAGCCAATTATCCCTTGCGAGACTCAAACCCTGCACCTTGTGTTTGTAAGTCAAAAACCTTAACCATTAGGCCACCCAGCATATGAGATGTTATTAGGTCCACAATGGAATTCACAGGAGGGGACACCCAGGAAGTAAATGGGCCTGTGCAAAACAGAGGCATTCGGGATGGAGTCTGAGGGCAAAATGGTCAAGGGTCTCGACGATGTCAAGAGAACCCTCTCCACCACATCAAAGGCTGAAGGAGAACAGACCTCCTGAACAGTACCCATAGGAGCCGATCCCTTCTGACCCAACAAGGGAGTCAGAGCCAAGACTCCAGGAGCCAAGATACCGAAGGGGATACTGCACTCCAACACACTCAGAGCTGAAAGCACCCCCTCAGAGCTGACCCCAAGGCTATGGCTACGAGAGCTCAGATCCAAACCAGTCAAATCCACCACACTCAAAGCAATAGCTGGCATCGAAGTACAAGGTACCGTTGGTGCCGACCCCTTGACCCCGTGGGTCCTTGGATCCAGGTGTCCTGAAACCAAAGGCCAAATTGGGGAAGGAGTGATTGGCATAAAGAAAGGTTATGAGCTTCCCCCTCCAGAGGGAAAGGGGCAGGCAAGACCCCCCCATCTGAATTTGGGTGTGGATAAACCTCCCCATCATCTTATCCATCTCCACTTCATTTAGGCTCCAGGTGGAGTGGAAGGATGACACCACCAACACTGATCTGGAGTGCCGATGAGGAAACACCTGTATGGGTGACCAAATCCTTGACTCTTCTGGCTCTGGGGAGAACACAGAGAATGGAGCTGGGGAGATCCAGGTCTAGAAACTGGCCTAGTTTTAGGCGGCAGACTGATCAGGGCCAAGCAGTCGGGTGACTGCTTTTTTCAGTCTTTCTTAGGCTTCTCCCTCTCCCTGGACCTCTTGGCAGGAGTTTGAGTCCCAGAGGCTGGGAAAGAGGAAGAAGCAGATGCAGTAGCAGAGGTAGGAGGCATAGCAGCAGTTACCACCCCTGAAGAGGGAAGCAGGCCCTTTAAGATGAGTTTATTCTCTCCTGTCCTTCAGCGCCCTGGGATTAAACCCAGCACAGATAGGACAGGAGGTTTGCAGGTGGGCCGCTCCCAAACACACTATGCACAGAGTGTGGCTATCGGCTGGGGAAAGCTTATAACCACACACTGTGCATTTTCTGAAACCCTGTTTAGGTGTCTCAGACATGACTCTAAGCAGGTGCAGAAAAAAAAGACACACATATGCTCACTGAGGGGATAGAAAAGTTAAAAAGAAGAGGAATTTTTTTTTTCTACATGACGACTGTGCGGGGAAGAGAATTAGAAGAGAACAGAGCAAAAACACCCCAAAAAGTTAGAAAAGGTCACTTCCAACAACCAATGAATAGCTGAGAACCCAGACCACAATGCTAGCTTTCCAGCGGCAAATGAGATCTGAAGGGAGGAAGGAGACAGGTGGGATTATGGGTAAAGGGAGGAGCTGAGAGCTTGGATCAGATGCTGGTGATGTGGCTGTGTCAGATCTGGTAAGGATCTGTAACCCATAGGTCGAAGACCAAATGAAGTAAACTACTTCAGATCAGTCTGTTTCGATAGTGGTTGTCCCCTTCTTCTTATCTTCACTAGAAATGAAAAATTGATCCGATGATCTAAAAGATTTAGTTCTGTCAAGGTAGTACCCGAGTTGTCTGTGGACATCCAAGGTATAGACTATCCTTTCATCCTCATGTTTAGGTACAGGAAAGAAAATGAGGAGATAGACAGCTTGATTTAAAGCAAACTCGAATACAACTTTAGACATGAAAGAAGGATTAATTCTCAAAAAAACATGTCCTTGTGAAAAATGAGGCAAGCTGACTCAACAATAAGAGCTTGCAACTCAGATACCCTTCTTGCAGAGGTAAGAACAATCAATAAAACTGTTTTCTATGTTTAGAACCTCAACTCATCCAGATTAGCTGGTTCAAATGGAGCAAGTGTTAGTTTCTCTAACACAATATTAAGATCCCAAAGAGGGGGTGCTGGTTTACTTAGGACCCTCTTATGCAAAACCCCTTTCAAGAACATTTTGACATACAACTGCCTTGAAAGAGGAGGATCCATGGATAGACATACTGAAATGGGTGATAAATTAACCTTGACAGAGGAATAAGAAAGGCTACAGGATAGAAAGTCACAAACATTGTAAAAACAGAGAACAACTAGCCCTGAATGAGTATGGGTTATGCTGTTTGTACAAACTAGAAAAACTTTTCTATTTGATAATATACGATTTTTTAGTAGCAGGCTTTCTTGCCTTCATTAGTACCTGCGACACATCCTCAGAAAACTGGTGCCTAAAAGGCATTAAGACTTTATCATCCAGACAGTCAATTGAAGATGACTGATGTCAGGGTGTATCAAACACCCTTGTTCTTGTGTGAGTAGATCCATTCTGTGAGGAAGCTTGTGGTAATTGCCCCTGGCCATTTCCAAAACAATGGAGGGCCCTGGTTGTCTGGGTCAGAAGGGATTCCCCACAATGATCCTGAGGGATTCCTTCTGAATCTTCAGAAGTACCCTGGATATTAGTGGAAATGGTAAAAAGGCATACAGAAACAATCTTTTCCAAAGAAAATAAATATGTCTTCCAAGCCTTCTTGCACAGAGTCCTGGAACAGAATTTTACTAGTTGATTCTTCAGAGAGGAGAAAAAGAGGTCAACTTGAGGAACTCCCCACAGATGGATCAAATCTTGGAAGACCCCTGGATCTAATTTCCATTCATGAGGGTCTGCCATGGTCCTGCTCAGTTTGTCTGCCATACAATTTTGCTCTGACGGAATGTAGGATGCTTGTCAAGTGAGAATGTTCTGTGAAGCTACATTCCAGGCTAACACAGCTAGTATACAAAGGGGGTACGACCTGGTTCCCCCTTGCTTGTTGATGTACCACATCACTGTGCTATTGTCTGTAACCACTTGATAAGGTCCTGGGGACCAAAGATGGTTCAGAGAATTGAGTGCCTTGGTCAGGGTAAACATCTCCTTGGTATCTATATATTTGTGTCTGTTCTTGGTGTTCCACACCCCTGCACTTTTATCTTTTCTGAAACTGTTCCTCAAGCAAAGTCTGAAGCATCTGTGGTGACTAACTGCTTTGGAGCAGGGAGGTAGAAGGGTATACCTTGATTTAAGGATATCTCGTCTCCACCAAGTGATTTCTCTTCTGACAAACCCCAGTACTCTGATTTGAAAAGATAAAGGGTGTTGGTACTAGTACCAAAGAGATTTCAAATACCATTGTATCATTCTCTTCTTTCAGGGGTATCATGAGAATCACAGATGCCATTAGATCCAAAATCCCGAAGTATTCCCTCAGTGACTGAAATCTGTGTGGAAAATCAATTTTTTTTTTCTGTGGAAGAAAAGCTCTTTGAAATGACGTGTTTAGTTTACACCCCAGGAACACAATCCCATGAAAAGGAGTCAAGAAAGACTCTTAAATGTTGTCTTGGAATTCAAGCTTGTGCAAGAGTTCTCTTACCCATGAGAGAAATTCCTGACATTTTAATATAGACTTTGCAAAGACAAGCATGTCATCTAAATATGAAAAAATGCGGGTAACCTGCAATGAATTATAACTGGAGCTGGACACTTTGTGAACACTCTTGGTTCTGTGAATAGTCCAAAGGGTAAGTCAGTGAATTGATAATGTGATCCAGACACACAAAACCTTAAGAAACCTCTGAAATCTAGACAAATAAGAATTTGATGATAAGCATCTTTTAAGTCTAGTGTTACTAGGAAACTTGAAAGAGGAAAAAGAGGCAACAGTTGTGAAATGACATAATTTTGAATTTGGGCACTATCACAAACAAGTTTAGGAAAGAAACATGAACTGGTCCCCAACAGCTTTCTTTCTTTGGGACTGAAAACATCCTTGAATAAAACCCCTTTCTGGTTCTATCATTCCTTGGGACAGCATGGGATGTAGAGAAGGATAAGGAATGACCCCTGGAAAGGAGGAATTTCCTCCCACTGCCATCTGCAATACTGATGAAGGATTTTCAGAACTCATTTGTCTGAATCTGTTGCCAAACAGAAAAAAATGGAGATTCAGACTTTAGAAAGATGGCCAGGTTGGGAGGGGTGAAAAGGTCATTTGAATAATCACTGAGACTTTCTGGAGTGCCCTTGGTTAGGGGAGGTTTGAGACTTTTTTGTAACCTCATTGCCACTTTTTCTTAAATGTCTGTTTACCTGAATTCTGCTGAGACTATTTATTCTGTTTTTTTTTTTTTTTTTTTTGCTGAAATTGGATAAGTTCATAGGTTCATAGGTGAGTACTAGGCTAATGGCCCTGGAGCCTTTACAAGCCTAGCCCACGATTACCCTGGCATCATGCCACCCGACCTTAATTCCCAGTGTCTTTGTCGAGTAGAGCCACTGGAGTGATCTCCGGGGTGAATTTTCTATTTCTCATCCAGTCATCAAGATTTCTCTTAAAGAGGGCCAGTGAGATGCTCTGTGACATGTATGGGAAGTCTATTCCAAAGCATGGGCAGTCTCTGTGTTATGAACCTGTCTCTCCAACATGTTCTGTTGATTGTGGTAATAAGGTTGAGGTCTCTGGAGCATGTGGTGCGGAGGGATTGGGATTTCTTTAGATGTAGCATTTCTAACAGAGCTGGGTCAGACATGGCTTTGTAAGTCAAGCAGAGATCGCCTCTAAGTAGGCGATATGAGACAGAGAATAGTTGGAGTTTTTTTGAGTCTGTCCATATAGGACAAGTGTTTAAGCCTATGATCCTCTTTGTGAGGTACTTTTGCAGCCTCTCCAGTTGTTGCAGGTGTCTAGTGAGGTACATGCCAAATGGGGCACTGTACTCAATGATTGGCCTAATGAGGGAACAGTAGACGGAGACAATGACCACTTTCTTCCTGGATGAAAAATCCTTAGTAATGAGATGTGCCACATAGAAGGACTTTCTGACCACAGTGGCAATGTGGTGGTCAAAAGAGAGGTTGCTGTGAACCTGTGTTCCCAGATCTCATAACTCCTAATGTATTCAGTGGACTACCATCAATGTGGTAATTCATGGGAACTGGGTTTTTCCCAAAGGGGATGACAACACATTTTTGGCATTGAACTTAAGGACATGGTTCTGACACCGGTCGTTGGTCTCAGTGAGGCCTTTCTGTAGGATGTCAGCATCACTTGGGGAGTTAATAGTAGCTCCCAACTTGCAATCGTCTGTGAACTTTTTCAGCCAGAGTCCCTTTGTATTGGCCTAAACTTCAGGGAAGTAGATACCAAACAGGAGAGGACCCAGGACTGAACCCTGTGGGATTCCACTCGTGACTGATCAGCAGTCTGACTTGGAGTCAGCTACTTTCACACTGTGGGTTCTATCTGTGTGCCAGTTTGCAACCCACTTAGTGATATAGGGGTTGATGCCAAGCTTAGTGAGATTTTCTATGATTCTTGAGTAGGGAATGGTATCAAAACCCTTGGCCAGATCAAGGTAGGCTGTATGAATCACCTTGCCTTCATCCACAGCTCTGGTGACTGACTCAAAGAAGTCGGCCAAGTTGAGCAGGCATGATCTACCCTTCACAAAACCCAACTGTGTGAGATCCAGAGTTTGGAGATTCCCTATATCCTTGTTGATTAGGTCCATAATGATGCATTCCATAGCTTTGCATATCAGGCTCATCAGGCTTATGGGGTGACAGTTCCCAGGGTCTGTAGTCCTTCCTCCTTTGTGGAGAGGGATGACTGTAGCAGTGCACCATTTGGTAGGGACAAAGCCTGAGGTGAGGCTGTGATTGAACAGGGAACACAGGTGAGGTGTCAGCTCACTCTGTAGTTCATGTAGAACACAGCCAGGGATATTGTCAGGTCCCATAGAAGCTGTATTCTTGGCCTTGGACAGTGCTGTTTTAACCTGTGCAGCAGTAATACTGGGTACCTCGCAATCTACTGGTATTGTGATTGGTCCTTTGGGGGGTAAAGTTGGCACTGAATTTGTCACCTAGTATATTGGCAATATCTGTTGGCTTGGTATAGGAGGTACCATTGTGCAGTAGCTCAGAGCAAATCTGGGTATTGCCATGGAGATGCTTTACATAACTACAGAAGGTCTTATGGTTCACTTGACTATCTGCTCCAGTTCTGTTTTCATAGCTAGCTTTAGAGGATTTGATCAGGGATCTTACCTTTTTGTTGAGACTGATAAGGGAGTTTTTCAAGTCTTGGGACTTCATCTTATTCCATGTCAGTTTCCTCCTTCTGTTGTAGAGTTTGCTTATGGCAGGGGACCACCAGAATGGCTTCCTTTTTTGGAGGAGAGCGTCTTGGTTCTATTGGGCATGCCAAGATCCATGCATTTATATACATGTTCGTAAAGTGCATTTGTGTTTGTGTATGATCTGGCGGTCATGCAACTATTCTCCATTTGCATGGGTGCCGTGAAGTTAGCCACCTCTGTTTTTAGGAGCCCAAAGTTAGTTTTGGAGAAATTTTTCATGGTGGCTACATTTGATGGGGGGGGTGGGGTGTGGATTTCCAAGGTGATTAGATTGTGGTCGGATCTAACCAGGGAGGAGTTGACTACTGGTGTAGATCAGTAGTTGCCCATGTTAGAAATGACCAGGTCAAGGATCTTGCCACCTCTAGTGGGGGTAAGAACGAGCTGGTCCAGGGCCCTGGAATTAATGAATTCCAGGAAATGTTGGGCAAGTGTATGGCTACATGAGTAGTTTTCCCAGTTAATGGAGGGGTAGTTGAAGTCACCCAGTATGAAAGTGTTAGGTTGGACCCTAATATTCTCCAGGGTGCTTAGGAACATGGAGTATGAGTCTTGGGACATGGTTGGGGACCTATAGCAGGCTACGACCTGAATTGCTGTCTTACCCAATGTTAGCTGCACCTGAAGTATCTCAGATGCATTATGTTGGGCTACCAGTCTGGAGTTGTGAGCATCCTTTATGAATATGGAAACACCACCACCTTTGGTGCTTCTGTCCAAGTTCTGGGGCCAAAAGGTGTGGAATGAGTTATAGCCTGGTAGTGCAGGGGTACTTTCTGCTGCCTTGAACCAGGTCTCTGTTACAGCACAAATGTCGATGTTCTCCATTTTAAGGAATGCTTCAAGTGAGTGCATTTTGAAATTTAGACATCTAGCACTGAGAAGCATGATCCTCAGATTGCATTTGTTTGTAGCTGTTACAGTGTTAATTTGGTCTTTGGAGCAGCACCACCTAAAAAAGGCATTATAGGGGTGCCAAGAGCCTTGGCCAGTATCCGGAAGCCCAGGGGTAATAGATGCAGGCCATCTCTGGCAAAGCATCAAGGCCTGTCAATCATGTCATCCCAGGCAGACAGATATTGGATCCCCTTAGAATGACACCAGAAACTTAGCCAATTGTTGAAATCAATAATTTTCTGCTTGTACTGTGGTATCATTCTGGGTGATGGTAAGATGCTGCTCAGGGCTATGGTCATACCCGCATAGGCTACATAATCCGAGAGCTCCTCCATGTCTCTTTTCATGTAGTCCAGTGAGGTATGTCTCAGGTCATTCACACCCACATGTACAAAGACAGAGTCATATTTGTACCTGTTCTTGAAGGACCTGAGTGCGGGCTTTATGTGGCAGATCCTGGTGCCTGACAGCCAGCTGATTGTTACTTTCTCCTTATTCAACCTAGTGAGTGGGACATCAGTGTGCCTCACTATCAAGTCACCTATGACTAGTGTGTTGGGAATGCTGTTTTGCCTTAGGGGCTTTGATTGAGTGGCACATTGTTTAGGAGAGTTATGTGTCTCGTGATTAGTGTTGTGTTTTGGTGGTAGAGTGCATTTCTGCCTTGGAGGTCTCTGCTGTTTGGGTAGATTTTTATTGAGAACCTCCATGAAGATGGGTGTGTGGTTTGTGTTTTTTTTGTGAAGGCAGTGCTGGTGTGTGTTTTGGAGGTCTATGTGTTCCATGTGGTGTGGTGCAAGTGTTGACCTTCTCCTCTTGACCAGCTATTCCAGTCTTGGCTGGAGAGTGTGTGGCTTTCAATTTGGATATATAAGTGCATCTCTCATAAGTCTGAATGTTGGGAGGTAAAAGGAGAGGGTTGTCAGTGTACTTGAGGCAGTTGCTACATTGCCTCAGGATGACCAAGTTCACCAGGTTAATAGGAGAAAGCACAGGGGCCTGACCTATAGACATGCCTGGAGGGGTGCACATTAATAATAAGTATTGGAGCTGTTTCCTTGTAGAACATTTTGTGCTGGTAGCACTTTTGTGTGCTACAATAATTGTTACAAGATGTCTGGTAAAGTGCTAGACTAATAAGCTAGTAAAAGTGCAGGAGAGGAGAGAACTAGCACATCTAAGGGAAAATTTGAAGAGCAGACTTTGGCACCACTCAGAAGCTTACAAACAGTCCTGGATACAGCAAATCTGTATCTGGACTAAACTAATTACAGGAAAGGTGGGAAACAAGCACAAACGTGGGCTTTTAAACCAGAAAGTTGAAAGAGATATAAAAACTGCCCAAATTGCCAATAAACTACAATTTCTGGGCCAGAAACCACTCCTCTTGTGGTAGATAGGCTACCTAGTGCTTACCACTCCCACTGATATGCTAGAAGGTTTCCCTCCAACACGGAAAGGCTTGGGGGATCGGAAGCTTACAAACAGTCCTGGATACAGCAAATCTGTATCTAGACTAGACTAGTTACAGGAGAGGCAGGAAACAAAGGCAGATGCGGGCTTTTAAACCAGAAAGTTGAAAGAGATGTAAAAAACTGCCCAAATGGCCAATAAGCTACAATTTCAGGCCAGAAACCACTCCTCTTGTGGTAGATAGGCTATCTTGTGCTTATCACTCCCACTGATAAGGTAGAAGGCTTCCCTCCACCACAAAAAGTCCTCGGGGGCTCAGAAGCTTACAAACAGTCCTCGATATAGCAAATATGTATCTGGACTAGACTAGTTATAGGAAAGGTGGGAAACAAGTGCAAATGTGGGCTTTTAAACCAAAAAGTTGAAAGAGAAATGACCAGTAAACTACAATTTCTGTGCCAGAAACCACTCATCTTGTGGTAGATAGTCTAATTAGTGTTTACCACTCCCACGGATAAGCTAGAAGGTTTCTCTCCAACACAGAAATGCTTGGGGGGCTCAAAAGCTTACAAACAGCCCTTGATGCAGCAAATCTGTATCTGGACTAAACCCGTTACAGGAAAGGTGGGAAACAAGCACAAACGCGGGCTTTGATCCCTTGGATAATTTGGAAAAGGAAGGTTGAAAAATATTAGAGATTCCCTGGATCAGCTTATCAGTTTCGTTACACTTTTTGAACACGTTTGGAACAGAGGGGACAAACACTAACTCTTTATCCAAGGGAGAATTTAAAATCTCATTTTTATCATTATCTAGATATTCCTAAGAATGAAAATAAGCAAACCTCCTTAAAACCATATCATTGTCCATAGCCCTGAAAATAAATTATCAACAGTCATACACACACTGCAAACAATGAGCAGTGATCTGTGCAAAAGAAGAAAGTATAGATAAAATATTCCTCATATTTTTACAATATGGCAGAATAAATTTTAACATATGAGCCTGAACATTTAAGATTCTGAAATTCAAAGTTGCAGAAATACAAACTTCCCCCATACCAAATCACTAATTTTCTCATCCTTATTAGGAGTAGGAGTGGAATTAACTAAGTGCTTAGCAGCAGAGTCAACTAAGGCTATAGCTGCTGGGTCAGGTTTGAAGAAAGTATAAAAAAATGTTAAAGACTGAGGAACTTTATACAGCCTATCAGGTAAATTGCAGGCAGTAAGACACACATCCTCTAAAACAGACAGAAGAGGAGGAATGGGTGTAGATTTTGGAAAATTCTTCTGTAATAACTCATAGTATTTTTTGAGGGACTGGGAAACCTCAGTGTTCTCCCACTGAAAATACTGGGACATTCTAACAATAGTCTCATATAAAGAGAAACCCCCAGAGAGAGAGAATCAGAAAGAGAGCTCTTCTCAGAGTATGAATCAGAAATCTGAAATTCATCCCTGCATCTTCCTGTTCAGATGCAGAATCTTGAATCTCTTCACAGAAAGTGGTATCCTTCTTTACTTTACCAGAAAATACTCTACAAGAAGGATCAATGACCAGTAAACTACTCCTATCCAAAGCAATTTGAGGAGTAGATACATGCTTGTGTTTTGGTTTCTTTTTGACAGGAAAAATGGGGACAGCCGTGTTACTAATGGCAGCCGCTGCTTCCCAGGGATGAGCACAGCATTCTGAACCAACAGGGAAGCCATCCCTATTTCCTCTCCCAGGACCTACAAGAGTGGTTCTCCCTTTTCCACTGAGGGGACCCCAACAGGCGCAGAGGACTTGGCTAACCCTCTGTCCATAGTGGCTGTAGGTGCTACACCAGAGGGGTACAGGGTAAAAGTTGAGTGGTCTGAGATACAAAAATGCCCGCAGCAGAGTCATCCACCTGCAGCTGAGACAAATTGCTAGCCTGCTGTGGTGGCAAAAGCTGTTTGCTTAACTTTTTCTTTTTGTGGCTGGAAGGAGAACAGCAAAGAAAGGACCTCCTGCACGGAGGCAATTGCACGGCTCAACCGAAAGAAATAAGTCAAACAAAACATGGAGCCAGCAAACTGTGACTGAAAAGTACTTTAATTAGTACATAAAAAGCAAAAAAACAAACCGGTTTCGGCCGGACAATACCACAGCCTTCTTCAGTGTTAAAGAATTGATCCAATTATTACTGTTTAAATGTACCCATCTCAAAGGACATTGGCGGTTACTAAAATTGTTCATTTAGGCCAGGTGGGAATAATCCCCCTAGTTTCACAATCCACTTTTTTTCTTTAGAATTGAGAATAGAATGCCAGCCTGTCTTATTGGATCTATTACCTTTAATAATGTCAATTACCATAAAAGAAAATCTGGCAGATTTATATAACAAATGGTGTTTATAAAGTGCATTGTTTGCCTTTTTATTTTTGGTGTTACTGATGTGTTCTGATATTCTAAGTCTGAATGGACGAGAAGTTTGCCCTACATAAAATGAGCCACACGTGCATGTTGCCAAATAAACAAGCCAAGGAGAACAGACCATGGGAGTGACAATCTGTTGCATGGTCAAGCCACAAATGGTGCCTCTATCCTTGGGAAATGAAGCAACAATGCCAGAAAAACTACCAGTCCACAAAAGTTACTTTTTTTACAGAAAACACTTTCAAACACTTTGGCAGCCCAACAACCTTAAAATAAACAATTTAGCCACAGAAAAAGTTTATCAGTTAGATAATACTACTTTTAAACTGACAGAAACGAGTGCTCCGTTTAAAAGTATGTTACAGTCTGGAGACAATCCATTAAAACATGACACTCCTAGCTTTAAAATAACTTTCCAGAAGAAAGAGGAAAGTAATAAAACATCTGCAATAAAATAAGAAAAATATAATTTTTTTTCATCAAAGGGAACTTATCTGCCCAGCTGCTAAAGTGCAAGCTGACTGTCGATCATCAAAAGATGCACAGGAGCATGTTCTTCGGTGGCAGTAAAGCTCTGAAGGGCTTTTCACCCAAACATGTATTTTAGTCAGCTCAGCTCAAGCCGCTTGACAGTTTGGGCATGTGGAAGATGCCCTGAAGCTTCAGAAGCTGTCCAGTTCTTAAATCCTTGGGAAGATGGAACTTGTATAGATAAGGCTACTGCAGCAGTGATTAATACTGAGAACATCCTTTTTATGCAACTTAAATCTAAGATGGTACTGAGTGTTTGTTTTATCTTTGATATTAAAAAGAATCTGGAGTAATACCCTGAACCTTTTTAGTCCAATGAGACCACCTAGATGGCTCTTCTGATTAGAAGGCTGTCAACTTCATTAATTGCTGATAGATTTTGACAGGGTGTGTTGTCAGACAATGCTAACGTAAACACACCCTGTCAGGATACGAAAGGAAACTATACATCCTCTGGATATCATTGTCATAGGTTCATAGGTAGGTACTAGGCTATCAACCCTAGGGCCTATACAAGACTAGCCAAAAAGGTACCCTGGCTTTCTCCACCCAAGAAAATTATTTTCCTATGTTTGAGTCCTTACTCAAACATCCTTTGGAACTGAGAGTCATGCAGACAGCTGAAAGAGAGACTACCCTGACTGCCTCCAGAGTGAAAAGTTTGGCAAATGTTGTTGCTGCTGCCAGGGATCTCTCTCCGGAACGATGTCCTCTCAGAAAGTTGCCCTGGGAATTAGGCAGCTCCAGTGGTACAGACAGATGAAGCCCTGACCACAACACAGGTGACATGGGTTTGATTAGTGGCTTGGGTACTTTACAGAGATGGGAGGGGAGGATGGGCATGTCCCATCCTTTGGGTTGGTTGTGTGCTGAAACAGCAGACATTTCAAGTCCTGGTGGAGGTTAGAACTCAAAGAGATCATCAAGGCAAGGAATGTGTAAGCCGAAGAGGCATGGGCTACTTTATGGCATAGGGCAGGCATGCCCTCACAGGCCACATCTCACTACTTGCACAGCCTCTCACAGAATGTCAGTATGTTGGAGAAAAAAATGTGGTCTATTGAAAAGCCTGGTGGATGGTCAGAGTATGTGATGCTGCTGACTTCACCTCAGCTCCATTACCTCCTCCCCAGCCACAGACAACTGCCTCAGGGGGGATGTTTTATAGGTAGTTTCATGGATTTCCCAGTCTCCCTTCTACCTATCAGGCAGGACTGACAGGAAGGTGAGGAGTCCCAGTAAAGAAAGCCAAACAGCAAATAGTCAGCTGAATGCATGCAGGGAAGCAAAAATGTTGCAGTGGGAATTAACATTCATTCCAGATCGATGATGTTTCTTCTGATGCCTGAAGCTGAAATCATGGCTGGGTGGGTTCCTTTGCATCATTCATAAGTGGCATTATGGAAGACAAAACCTCACACCCACAGCATTGAAGTCCCCCCCCAACTCTTCTTCCATGTTTTCTAGATGTGCCTTCACTTCGATGTCAAAGAAGGTGGGGACCTATAAGAGGAGGTCTTAAAGGTTACATCTATTTCTTCTGCAAAATCTGTGAGCCTGAGCCAAGTATACCAACAAACGGCAATTCTGATTTCCTCTGTTCAGGTTCACCCTTCAGATGACTTACATGCCACTGTCATCATGATATTCAGTATGGAAGTAACAGTTGCTAAATGGGACAAGTAGCTTTTGTTTATGAAAACCATAAAGTAACTGTTCCAGTGAATTACATATTTTGTCTACCAGGTCTTACTGGAACTCACTCGTGGGATAAATAGTTTATACTACTCTGTGAAAATGCTGGGGACACATGAACACTTAAGAACACTTTTCTCTAAGTGGTCCATGACCCCCTAGATTCTTTATCAGGGGGATAGACCATGGGTCCAGAGGGTTGGAACATTTTTTTCAAGGCTGCTGCTGTAATGTAGTATTTGGCTTAAGAATATTTGATCAAAGCCTACAGTTTTTAGATGATTGGGGAATGCAGTCAGGTTTTATGGGATGGGAGACAATATTGGTGCCTTCTCATTCTGTTTTAATGGCAACATTCAGAATGTCCACCAATGAATGGGCCACACAACAGAATTGGTGGGTAGACAGAAAGGCATTATGTGCTCTCTTTAGGGAGGAATTGGGGACTGTGGGTTACCCCATCACATCATTTCCCCAATCTTCTTGAATTTAGGTTCATTTGCATTCTCTGTCACCAGCATCTAGTGTGATGGAATTGGTGGGAAATCTATGCATTTTCATTTAGACATGCACTTCTCTGCAACTGTTGGAGGTGACAACTCTGAAAATGAAGAGGAAGAATGCTTAGGTGCTGACATCTAGGATGAATGCTGCAAATGCTCTTGGGTTCCTCTGTCCTGCTGACAAGTTGGACATTTAAGGGATCCAGAAGAGTCTGCTTTGCCTGATGTACTGATTCTGATGCCTGGATAAAAATGTACATCTTAGAGAGCCACTGCAAGAATGTGTACAACACCAGTGTTGTGAATGACAATGTCGGCATGAAGCACTGACTGCTGCAAAACTAGTCACACAGACAGTGACATAGTCAGAATTACACCTTCTGCATCAATATTCAGACCCAGAGCACTGGGACTGAAAATTTTACTGACAATGGTTAAGAAGGGGTCAAAGTCATCACTAGTGATAGCATACCTGATAGTGGGGAAACTGAAACTGATGTCTACCGCACTATGACTGGGATCACAGTCAGCACTAACAAGGCTTCTTCCATCAGTACTAACCTCCTGTGCCTGTGGATTTATGTTGGCATCCCTGGGATCAGTGCAGAAACACCAGCATTAGCAAGAAAAACCAGGAACACCTAAGCATAGTAGAAAATATCAAAGAACATCTCCTTTTAGCCAAAGAAAAAGATGGTGAAGGGGTAGCAGATACCCTCTTCTGGACCTTAAGAAGGGTACCCACAAAATTGCTGCAGTCAACTTCCAGAAAGGGCCAAGGTAAAGTTCTCCCTGAGGTTGGTCTAGAGTATGAATCTGGCTTGTCTCTGTCATCTAGAGACGAGTTAATCCTTGAAATACTAAAAACAACCCATAATCTTATTTTAGCACCGCATCATCTACATGTTTAATTTTCAACTCTAGATCTAGAAAGGGAGATACTGATTTGTCTAGCTTAAGAATCATGCAATGTTTGGGTGTCCTAAGAGGTTTGTGGGACACAGAAGTCAAGACAGAAGCTGTCGATTCTGAGACAGACATGGAAATGTTCAGTTCCAAAGGAGTATAATTAAATTGTTGGCCTCACAATCCTTTTTCTTGTACACATGGACTCTTAATTCACTTTTTCTATTCTGGAGGCACTGACCATAGAAGCCTGACAACCAGAGTACTTAGAATATTGTGTTCTTCCTCATAAGAACGTGCAAGACTGATGATTATCTTTTTCACAAACAAACATTGTAAATCTGTAATCTTTGCTGAATGAAATAAAGGGGAAAACAGCCCTAACAGTAAATAAAGTAAAGAGATCAACCAAGAAAGTACAATACTTCTTAGTGAGATGGCAAAGAAAAAGATTGGAAAGGAAAAGATGAAACTTTTAAAATATGTGTATAAACAGATATAAAACAAAGTTAGTAAAATGCTAATAGGGTGGGCCTAAAGACATGAAAAACACTTAAGAAAACCCTCCTAAAAGACCAACAAACATACAGCTAGATGAAAAACTGTTAGAAGACAGGCTGCTTCGGTGACACAGAGGGCTAAAGCCCTAAATATGGCCCAGCTAAACCGGGTTTGATTAGCAACTTGGGCATCAGGTAGGGATGGGCATGTTTGTCCTGGAGGAAGGACACTCACTGGTGACTCTCCCTAAGGTGAGGTGTGATCCAAAGAGGGAGTTACCCTCGAATGCAACCAGAGAGCATGAGAAAGGGAAAAGGTAGGTAGGGCATATAAAATAAATAAAGCACTTGACAGATGCAATGATGATTTAGCTCCCAGGATGCCCTTATGATCCATGACCAGCCTCAGCAGCACTGGACCAAGTCTAAGGGGTAGGAGGATAATGGTAAACCCTGTGTTGGGCACTGGGGATCGGGTCAATATAAATGAGGTTGGAGGGGGCCAAAAAATTAAAAAATGTCAGAAGACTTGTAAAGCTATTAAAAATTAAACAAATGTAATCTAAAACTATTTCTCTGCAATGGACTCAGTGCGACAAAAGATCAGGACAGACATGTCACATTGCACTACAGGAGAGAAGGAGGGATTGATGTAGTGTAGGAACGTTGTGTGTGTCAAACTGCTTTAATGTCTATTGTCATTAGTCTTGCTGTTACAAAGAAAGGGCAACTTCTTACCATATCTGTGAAGAAAATGAAACACTGCCATGTTTGTTAGCATGCCTGCCAGGCATGGTTGCCAGATGTCTCTATTTGAGCGGGATTGTCCTTGGATCAGCAGCCCGATCCCGAGCAGAGGGTTGTTTTGCCGGGATTTAAACCGGCAGTGCGCCAGTTTAAATCCCGGCGAAACAGCCCTCTGCTTTTTTTTTTGATTGGCCCGTATACCGGTATACGGGCCAATCAAAAATCGCTAAACACGGAGCTGCTTGTGTTTAATGCAGAACGTCAGGCAGTTCCTCATTAAACACAACTCTGTTTTTCGAGTTTTTTGATTGGCTCGTATACTGGCATATGAGCCAATCAAAAATCGCTAAACACAGAGCTACGTGTGTTTAATGCGGAACTGCTTGATGTTCTGTATTAAACAGAAGTAGTAGCTCTGTGTTTAAAGATCTTTTTTTGGTCCTCACTTCATCCATACCTGACCAGTCAGAAATCTGGCAACCCTGCTGGCAGGAGATTTGCGCATATTCTCAGATTAATTTATATTGTATGCCACCATGTCTAATTGTGAAAATGAAATAAGTTTTTTTAAATATTGAGTATTTCCCCGTTTAAACAGAATGTTTAAAGAATGTGTCAGTGTTTTGAAACATTTCTAATTGTGCATGTTTGTGAGGGAGATTAAGTACTGTGGAGAATCAGCTGAAGAGTAGGTGATGTCATCAGGATGTTCCTGGTTACTAGGTGATTATTTGAACAACTGATTGACAGGAAGAACTTTTTCAAACAGCTGATGTTTTTTTTTTAATAAGACTGTCAAGACTGTTAAATTGAGTAGTTTGTCAAGTGCTGTGCAGTTTGTTAAGAGCAGTAGTCAGTTACAGTGCTGTGCAGTGATAACTGAAAAGAGAACTCACCAAAAATATAAGCCTGCCTTTGCCTTGCTGTTATGCTTTAGATTAGATCAGGGACAGTATTCTCTAGTTAGATTAGGAAAGTTTAGTTATTCAGATGGAGCTTTTCTAGAATGATAGACTTCTATCCTGCAGTTTAATTTTACATTTCTGGTGATTGAATTCTGGTGTTTATTTAAAGTTATTGATTTAAATACTTGTAATCATTTTGCTTATTATTAAATATTTTTCATTACTTTACATTGTGGCTGGAAATCAGTGTTTTTCTTTAGAGATTAAAGAGTGTTTATACCTGTTTGATACTCCCCAGGTCCCCATGAAGGCCTGGCTGCTCTGGTCAGAGCTATCATTTATTTTGATATTTAATTTTCATAACTGGACACCCCTTTAGAAGACCATAAAGACACTCTGATGGCAGCATTACCATGTTATTTTGGGGAAGGAAAACAACTGAAAATTTATGTCAGGCTTTCTCTGAAGTGTTTGAATGAGTGAGATTTAAATTTACTCTGAGTGTGAGTGTATCAGAGGTCTTAAACTGGGGCACATTGCTCTGAAGTGTGTAATAAAGAGTTACATTAGAGGTGGACAGAAGTATACAGTCCAGTCCCAGATTATAGAGGGTGTTTCTGTTGTGCGCTTAGGGGAAAATTGTGAAATATTATTTATGTTTAAGTGACAGTCTCACATTGGAGTAAGTAGTGAGGACTGAAGGTCCTTAGTTACTGACCCAGGATAGTAAGGGATGTTACATTTATTGTTGGCAATCTGGTGGGGTATTGGACAGACACCACATTTAATTGGTGGCAGTCCGTTCGGATATAGCCGGAAGTCACAAGATCTATAAATCCTTTGAACTTGCCCAACAAGTTGTCTTTCCTAGTAAAGGCCGGGTTATTTTCTGGGACAAACAGTGCAGTGCATCCATCAGTGGGTGTAGGGACAGTTAATGTTGCAGGATGAAATTTCCGACTGCAGTACAGCAAGGGTTCTTCCATTATCAAGTTTACAAAAAAGTCATTTGACCTGTGCATAATCTTGTCAGGCCCCAGTGACCTAATGGATAAGGCAATGGCCTCCTAAGCCAGGGACTGTAGGTTCGAGTCCCATCTGGGTTGATATAATATTGATGGGGGGGGGTTTAGCATAGTGGTTAAAATCTTTACTTTATAACCACAAGGTGCAAGGTTTGATTCTGACATCAGATTATTGACTAGGCTTAAAATGGCCCTTCAAGGCAGTTAACCTAGTATTCTCCTGTGAATCAGTGCCAAAATATGTTGACACCCAGAATTTCTATACTAGGAGTTTTGAAGGTCTTGAACAGAATCTTCCTATGGATGCTGAGACTTTCTTTTGTGTTAACCTACAATGGGGAGAGAAGCTTTCAGATGTGTGCCAGTCAATTCTCATAAATAGCATTAACTATTTCACCAAACTTAATTCCTGCTGTTGAGAGAACCTGAAGATTGTGAGAAAAAATCCTATTGTGGCGAGTGGTGCTGAAAAGTGAATATACTGTCTTCCACAGGTGTAAAAGGCTCATTTTTAATTTATAAGGAACCTTTGCAGGTATCAATGTAGGTGATGGCTAACCAAGACATGCTGAAGCTATATTAGCCCCCAATAATGTACCATAAGTACTGAAGACTTCTTTCCTGTTGCAAAAAGAATGTCTTCAGACAACCTTCTGTAGTTCTCCTCTATAGCAGGGAAAACAAACAGATATACACTCAAGTTGAGTGAATTGTACTAGACTATGGCAAGATTTCAGTCTCTCCCCTCTTTGAAACCTGCAGCAGAGGCTTCTGAAGTTTCTCCCAGCAAACCTGCAGCTCAGATATAAGACAATCACAGAGATGACAGGAGGAACCTGTTTCTTCTTAAATTTCAGTACTGATGTCAGTTGAAATGCCCCCAGCTCTAAAAGAATTAACTTCTTTTCCATATCACTAGCAGTTGACAAAACTGATGCACCCATCTCTAGTGAAGTATATAAGCACCTAAACTGCCAGGGGTCTATGACATTTTGCCGAAAATGTCTGACATAGGGTCCAAATCACCGAAAATAGTACTGACAGTGTATATGCCCTTTTCCCCCACTGTAGTGTGATCTCAGAGTGAGAATATTAAAGTGGGGGTACAACTGGGGGTATGGGGGGCATAGCCCCCCACCTACTCAGGTTATAAACTACTTACTAACCCTTTTAATAGGGACTGCTCAATAGACAACAATACTAGACAATATTAAACTGTACTGGGTGGGGGGGGGGCTGTGCCCCTTACTTTAATATTCTCACTTCGAGATTGCACTACAGTGGGGAAAAGGGCAGATACACTGTCAGTACTATTTTTGGCAAAATGGATTTTTGGTGATTCTGACCCTGTGTCAGAACTTTTCGGTGAAATGACACTGATCCACTGCCAGAATCCATAGGTAATGAGAGCTTTTCATAGGACCATAGGATCATTTACTAAGCTATTGGCCCTGAGGCCTTTACAAGCCTAGCCAAGAATTTAGCCCATGTTCTGACAAATCAGCACCTAATGCCCCTGTCCAGCAGGGACACAGGTGGAATCCCTGTATTTTCTGCTTCCCATCCAGTTATCCAGGTTGCAGTTACAAAGGGTTATTGTGGTACTCTGGTTGATGTGGAGAAGGAGTCTGTTCCACAGAAGGGGAGTCTCTGGGACACAAAACTATCCCACCAAAAAGGTCTACTGATGTCACAGACCAAGTCGAGGTCACTCGTGCGGGTTATTTGAGTGGAACCTGACTTGTGGATATACAGCAGTCCCATCAAGGCAGGGTCTGAGATTGCTTTGTATGCCAAACAGAGGTCACCTTTGAGGAGTCTGTATGAGACTGAGTAGCAGGACAAGGCTTTCAGCCTATCTGTGTAGGGTAGATGCTTGAGGCCCTGGATTCTCCTGGTGAGAAACCTCTGTGGTCTCTCCAGCTGCTGCATGTTCTTTGTGAGGTACATGCCAAAAGGGGCACTGTATTCTATAATGGGTCTTATAAGGGAAGAATACAGGGATGTTATGACCTCCTTGTCCCTGTATGAGATACCCTTACTAATGAGGTGAGTCATGTAGAAAGCTTTTCGTATAACAGAGGCAATATGGTTGTCAAAAGTCAGTTTGCTATCAACCTGGGTGCCCAAGTCCCTCACAACTGACTGCATGCCTAGTAACTTGTTATTAATGTGGTAATTTGTGGGATGCCACTCTCCTCAAAAAGGATGATGGTGCAGTTTTTGGCCTTCAGTTTGAAGCTATGTTTCTGGCACCAATCGTTTGTTTGGGTGAGACCCTCTTAGAGGATGTCCACATCATTAGGGGAATTGATGCCAGCAGCCAGCTCGCAGTCATCTGCAAACCTGGTCAGCCATAGCTTACTGGTTTTGGCCTGCACCTCAGAAAAGTATATCTCAAACAACAGAGGCCCCAAGACTGATCCCTGGGGTACACCGCTCATTATGGGTCTACCGCTTGAGGTGGCTTCCCCTATTTTGACTAAGTGGGTTCTATCAGTGAGCCAGTTTGCTACTCATCTGGTAACATATGGATTGATGCCTAGTTGAGAGAGTTATCTATTATACCTGAGTGGGGAATAGTATAAAAGGCTTTGGCCAGGTCAAGATAGGCAGTGTGCACTGCCTTCCCCTCTTCCATGGCTTTGGTGACTGTCTCAAAGTCGACCAAATTTAACAGGCATGACCTCCCTTTGACAAAACCAAACTGTGTGGGATCAAGTGTTTGGAGGCTGCCAATGTCCTCTTTAATGAGGTCCATGATAATCTGCTCTATGGCCCTGCAGATCAGGCTAGTTAGGCTGATGAGTTTATAATTTCCTGAATCGGTGGACACTCCACCTTTGTGTAAAGGGATGACAGTAGCTGTCCTCTACTCATCTGGGATGAAGCCGGTTCTCAGGCTTTGGTTGAATAGGGTGTCTAAAGGTGCTGCAAGTTCCTGCCTAAGTTCATGTAGGATGCAGCCTGGGATGCTATCAGGTTCCATGGAGGCTGTATTTATTTGCCTTTGAGATAGCAGTGATGACTTGCTCCCTGGAGATAAAGGGAGGAAGGCAGGTGTTGGAGGTGTCCTGATTTACTGATGGGGGGACAGAGGGTTAAAGTTTTCACTGAACCTGTCTGCCAGCAGGTTGGCTATATCTATGGCATTTGTGTATGTTGTGTCCTTGACCACCAGTTCTGTGCAGATCTGAGTGCTTCCTTTGAGATTGCAGACATATGTGAAGAAGGTCTTATGATTGTCTTTAGTAGATGTGGCCAGTTTGGACTCAAAGTTTGCTTTGGAGGATTTCACTAGTGCTCTTATTTGCTTGTTCAGGCCAAGGAGAGATTGCTTCCAGTTAGACACCTGCTCCTTCTTGGTCCTGGACAGCATTTTTTTTCCATTTTATTATAGAGTTTATTTATTGCAGATGTCCACCAGTTAGGTTTACTCTTCCTTGAGGAGAAGGATTTTGTACTGTTGGGTATTCCTGATTCCATGCAGCTATATAAATGCTTGAATAGTACTTTGGTGTAGGTCTGGATATATGTGCCATTTCTTATGGAGGGAAGGGGACTGTGAAGCTGTTTATACCCTCCCTCAGGAGGCTGTAATCAGCTTTGGAGAAGTTTTTTTCTTTGACCCTAGCTGGGGGGGTGTCGGGGGGAGATGATGACTTCGAAAGTGACCGCTTTGTGGTTGGATGTTACCAGGGAGTATGACATTGTAGGGATGCTGCAGTGTTTACTCATGTTGGGTAATACCAAGTTGAAGATATTTTCACCTCTTGTGGGGGTGTCGACTAGGTGGCCCAAGGCATTTGCATTGACAAAATCAAGGAATCTCTGGGCATTTGTGTTTTGGCATGAGTAATTCTTCCAGTTGATGGTTGGAGAGTTAGTCACCCAGGATTAGAGTAAAGGGTTGAGTCTTGATAGAGTCGAAGAGGTCCACATAGGTGGACTGGGCATCTTGAATCAAAGTTGGGGGCCTGTAGCTAGGTATGATTTGAATAGGGGTCTTGTCAATGGTTAACTGCGCCTGGAGTGTCTCCTGTGCATCATGCTGTTTGACCAGCCTGGAGGTCTGCATATCTTTCATATATATTGCAATTTCACCTCCTTTTGCTTGTTGCCCACGGTTTGGGGTCTGAATGTATGATAGGATGAGTAACCTGGTATGGCTGGGATGCTCTCTGCAGCTTTGAACCAGGTTTCTGAGACTATACAAATGACAGCATCTTCCAAGGTTAAGAATGCTTGCAGCGAGTGCAGTCTCATGTTTAGACTCCTAGCGTTTAGCAGCATGATCTTTAATTTGCATTTTGATGAAAACTTCTTGTAGTTTTGACCTCATGGCATTGCCTAAAAAAGGCACTATGGGGGAGGCAAGAGCCTTTGCCAGAAACCTGAAGCCCAAGGGAGACAGATGCAGGCCATCTCTGGCAAAGTACCGTGGTTTGTCACTCATGTCTTCCCAGGCTGTCAGGTACTGGCTCCCCTTGGAATGACAACAGAAACTATGCCAGTTGTTAAAGTCAATCATTTTCTGTTTGAACTGATGCATCATTCTGGGTGACGGTAGAATGCTGCTTAAGGCTGGGAACATACCTGCCTGGGACACACATTCAGTGAGCTCAATCATGTCTCTCTTCATATAGTCCAGGGAGGTAAGTCTCAAGTCATTCACGCCAACAGTGACTATGACAGAGTTATAACAGTGCCTGTTGTTGAGAGACTTGAGTGCATGGGTGATATGGCGGATTCTGGCACCTGACAACTAACCGTGACTTTCTCCTTATCCAGCCTGGTGAGGGGCACATCTGTGTGTCTCACAATGGAGTCTCCTATGACTAATATGTTGGGTTTATGTTTAGGCCTTAGTGGCTGTGAAACACAGGTGTGTGGACTATGTGTGGTGTGGTGGGCAATGGAGTTTGCTTATGTTTTTGCCTCAGAGGTCTCTCTTGTTTAGGTATGTTTTTGTTGAGGACATCCGCATATGTGGGTGTGTGTTGTGTAGGTGTGAGTGGTGTTTGAGGTGTGGTGTTTGTGTTGACAGCCTTCTCAGTGCCAGATATACTGGCTTGTGAGTAAGAGAGCATAGACTCTAGGTTCTTAATGTAATTGCATCTCTCACAATTTGTGTTCCTAGGTGGCAGTAGCAAAGGATTGTCAGTGTACATGAGGCAGTTGCTACACTGTGTCAGGATGCCCATATCAATCAGACTGGCAGGAGAAAACATAGGAAATTGTCCATCCATATTTGTCAGAATCTCAGGGAGAGAGGCCAGAGAGAGCTGAGGGTAAAGGGTGGAAGGTCTAAGAATAGTGCTACTAGGTGATCACACAAGTGCTTCTAGGGGAAAATATATAGCTGGAATACCTCACAAAGGGTTAAAAATGGTGCAGCTGTGGTGCATGACGTGCAAACAAGCGCAAACGCGGGGTTTAAATAATACAAAAAATAGAAGATTCTAGTATTTTATTTATTTATTTTACATTTGGTAACCGGGAAAGTCCGACTGGACAAAAGTCCTTTTTCAGCAGAGGCCCGGGGAGAAAAGCTCCAATTATAACACAGGTTAATAATACAACAATGACAAAAGATTCCATGAAATTACATGTGAACAGAGTGTAAAAATAAAGCTTTGATTCTACAATAGACAATAGATCAGTAAAACCATACACACGGTAGTACAGTTTATACTCAGTTTTACTGAATGATATAATTCTATGGTGTAAACATCAAACAGTACATTAGTAAAAACAATCAAAATTATATAATAGTATGGTGTATGCAACCAATGTTGTGATTTGACAGAAGGAGAGGTGTGGAAAGAACAGAGAGTGGCTTAATAAGAGACAGTAGAAAGAATAGAAGTCTCAACCTGATGATAAGGGAGGGGGACTTTGTCTAGGGATGAGTCAGAATAGGCTGGATTAGGATTAGCCTGGGGTGTCACACTGGCAAGCCCAATTAGTGTAGAGGTGTATTTTTAGAGTTTTCTTGAACAGAGATAAGGATGTTGCAGCTGTTATGTTAGTGGGCAGAGAGTTCCATTTCTGAGCAATATAGTTTGAGTAGAGGGAGGCCCCTGCAGAGTTGTTGGATTTAGTGACTTCAAGAAGAGGTTTGTTGTTAGAGCATAGAACTCTAGTACTGGAGTAAGAATGTATTAGGTTTTGTAATGCAGGGGTATTCTCGAGGTAGTTTAAAATCATATAGGTTACTGTGAGCTGAATGTACAGGAGAAGATGGGGAAGTTCTAGCCAGTTGAGTTGTTTAAGGGCTAGGCAGTGGTGTGTTTTGCAAGGGCTATTGGTGGCGAACCTTGCCATTTTGTTATAGCAGGTGTTAAGTTTAATTAGATCTAATTTTCTCAGATAGGTGAGAATGGGAGAGGCATATAGAAGTGCAGAAATAAGATGGGTTTATGCTATTTTAGCTCTGGTGCTGTTTGTGAGGAATTGTTTATTTCTATATAGTCCTCCCAGTTTTTTATGTAATTTCTTTCTGGTGAGTGAGATGTGGCTATCAAATCTCATTTTGCAGTCTATCTCTACACCTAGTAGCTTAGTGTGAGTGACTGGGAGATGGTTGTTTTGTTGTTAGAAAATATGGTAAATGAGGGTAGGGGTGTGGATTGATTCATAGGGCAGAAAATGAGAAGTTTGGTTTTATTTGGGTTAAGTATTAACTGGCAATTGGTGAGCCATTTTTCCACAGAAAGAAGACAGGCTTGAGTTTGGTTTTGCAGTTCCTGCAGGGAAGGAAAAGATCAGATAAGTGCTGAGTCATCTGCATATTGGATGACTGAGGCTTCTAGAGTAGAGGTATGGAGGTTATTAGTGAAGATAGAAAAGAGTAGAGGTCCAAGGATGGAGCCTTGGGGGACTCCTAAAGAGATAGGTAATAAAAGTGAGAGTTCTTGCCTCCATTGAACTGCTTGCTACCTGCCTGTCAAGTAGCTTTGGAACCAG